>NW_004797737.1:130039-165039 GCF_000002075.1 Aplysia californica | reverse complement strand
GAAAAAAAGAGAGGACGGAGTGCAGATAGTTAAAGTTGGTCAATTACTCTACTTGGTAGCCTAAAACTATAACGTCACCTTATGTTCATCCATTTTAAATAAAGACGTTTCATGGGAAGATTGAAGAATACCGGACCACTCGTACATTATTGCGCGAGAAAGTGGGCAGGTGGGGCGGGTGGTTGGGATGGAGGAGGGGGGAGGGGGGTATAGGGGGGTCTCCCCCCTGACCAAGGAGATTAAAAGTAGTTCTAAGCTCCTTGCCCCTGACAAAATTTTAATGAATAGATCTACCGGTCCGAGATTCTCCATTGAGAGATATTAAAAACGGGAAAATTATGAATTCGTAAAGTTGAGACAGGCAAAGTCAGTCCGCTGGTCCGGTATTCTACCCGTTTCACAACGAAGCCGTTATTCCTATGCACTCCTCTCCATGCAAGTTCATTTGGATGGTGAAAATAGAAAAACTAATTTTTACGATCAATTCCTATCCAGTAATATTGTCTGATCCACAAAAAAATGGGAAAGTTTGATTGGTCTATGCTATTCCGACACCAATTTCGAAAGAGGAAGTCGCTCGATTTCCGTTGTTGACAGCAGCAAGTAAGTTTCCTTCATCCCTCTTGATCGAGATCTTGACCAAGGTAAAATTCTAGAACAAGGCCCAAGATGACATACTTGGTGCTTTTTCGGTAGTTCCCACCCCCCTTATTTGAGCCTGACCTACTTCTAGATCTAGATCTAGATCTATACGTTTGATTCGCGGTGAGCTAAGATATCAAACATAACAACAGCAAATTGTGGTAAAATTCAGGGGGGCATGCCCCCCTGAAACCCCCCTTCCTATTTTTGTTAGGTCAGGGCAAGCCCCCCTGAAACCCCCCTACTCTTGGGGCCAAAACCCGTGAATAACAATTGCGGGGTGGGAACTACGGAAAAAGCGCCGACATACTTTGGTCGCTGAAAGCTGGGTATCCCAAGAGCTGTTTAGATATACATATATTATATTACTAGACTCTAGATTTCTAGAATCAGTGATCTTGTAGTTCCATTCGGCTCGATTCGAAAAGTTAAATAGCCGTAGCATCTTTGTAGACAACCAAATTAATTTACTTTTGTGTTTTAACATCATTTTTTAACTTTGTTTTGGTCAATTTGATCGTCCACACCGATAGACAGTATTCAGAAAGAGACAGAGAGAGAGAGAGTTCAAGAGGGGAGGAGTAGATCTAGAATCTAGATCTTGCGAGAACTTCCGGGCGGGTGAGAATAGCCACTTTCAGTTCCATTCGCTGTAGTTATTCGCACAGGATGTGTGAATACTATATTCTAGAAACATTCTAGAATAGATCTAGATTCTAGATCTAGTGTAGAATCTAGCCTACATCTAGATCTAGATAGGCCTATTATGGCCTATAGATCTAGATTTCTCTACTCTAGAATCTAGATTCTAGATATAGATATAGATTCTAGATCTAGGTCTAGATAGATCTACATTCTAGATCTAGATCTTCATCTATTCTAGATATCTAGATTTAGATCTAGAAATTTAGATCTAATCTAGACTAGTATAGACGAATTTTATTCGCACAGGGCCAGGGTGTGTGAATATTGTGAAATTTTATTCGCACAGGGTGTGTGAATACTAGAACGAAGTGTATACAGACCCGGTAACCGGGAACAAAGTCACGAAGTATACAGACCCGGTAGGGGAACTCTTTTGTGGTTTCAGAAAGTTTCAGCGCCCAGACCCCGTAGTGTGTGTGTGAGAGAGAGTGATAGAGAGAGAGAGCAGGGGGAAGTGCTAGCAAAATGTATGCCCCAGTTGGCAGGAGGGAGTAAGAGAAAGAGTGGGAAATAGGTGGGGAGAAAGAAAGACAGACAAACAAAGAAAAAGAGAATGCGAGCGATACACAGCGACAGAGGAGAGAGAGAGAAATAGAGAGGGTGACTGCTCTATTGAAATTATGACATTGTTCTTTTCTTCAAATCATGATTCCTCCAACTCCAAAACGGAGGAAAAACGATGGTTCAACGAAAAGACATCCGCAATCTTCATTTAGATTTAGATCTAGGCTAGCCTCGAAACTAGATCAATGATTTATCTGTCTGTCTAGATCTAGACCTAGGCCATAAATTTAACAGAACCTAGTTCTACCCTGAGCCAAGAGGGCGCTGAAACTTTCCGAAATCACAAAAGAGCTACCCTACCGGGTCTGTATACTTTGTGACTTTGTTCCCGGTTACCGGGTCTGTATACACTCCCATGCTAGAAATGTTATTCGCACAGGGTGGGTGTGATACTATGAAATTAGGCTACCTTCTATTCTCACCCTGGGTGAGAATAGCGCAGGCGAGTCTTTTGGGTGTTCACCGTTATAATAGCCTCGGCCAACCAGTGAAGCGTTCACCCTGAACCACAGAATTCTACACTGTGATAACAGAATTGTAGAATTCTGTGCTGTGAACAAACGTTCTAGATCTAGATAGATCTATTACTACTGTTAGTGTTAGCCTAAAAGGGTGCAATTTTGTCTGTGGGCAGTGGAGAGAGAGAGAGGAGTAGCGCGAGAACTTCCGGGCAAAACAAAATGGCGACCCGCGTAGTTCGGCTCGATTTGGAAAGTTAAATAGCCGTAGCATCTTTGTAGACAACCAAATTAATTTTGCAGTGGCTATTTTTACGGCGAGCCATAAAGATAGCCTCCCAGTGAGTCCCAGGCTATTTTTACGGCGATCCTCGAAAAGCGACCCTACTCCGCCTCTCATGTACGCGACATGCCTCAATGTATTAGATCTAGGCCTATAGGGGCCGTTCAAAATATAAACTTACACCTCAGAGGGGAAGGGGTGTCTTTGGCTTCTGTAAGAAAAGTGTAAGATTGGGTGGGGAGGTTAACCAAATATGACACTACTGTGAGATTCAAATGTTTTGCTCATGACTGGGAAAAAATGGTAAAAGAAAAAGTGGATAAAAAATGCCAGTAACAAGACCCAGATCTGCATGATCACTGCAAATCCCCGTTGCTGGTTTTTTTTAATTTTTAAGAAGGGGGGGGGGGTTACAAATAATTTTGAAATTATGATGAAAATTCTGTAGGTGGATATCTAATTTCTTAATGTTTCCTTGTAACTTTGCAACTGTTTTGTTGATCTTTTAATGTCTTGATGTCTTTTATTTGTAAGGCACGTACCTATTGCATTGACAAGAGTCTCAATGTCTTCCACATGACTTAAACCTTTGCCAAAAGGTGGGATACCCGGGTGTGACAAACGAGGTCCAAAATCAACGTAGTCTCGACCCTGTGCCAGTGGCGGTGGGTAGTGAAGGGCTTACGGGCTTGAGCCCCTCACCCCCATCCCGTCCCCACCCCAACTCTATCCCTTAGTTAATGAAAGTTTCTTAAATAACGAAATAAGCAGTTGAAACCGTTATGATCGCACACAATGAACACACAGTTATCAGCCTGGCGGCTTGCCCGTTCATCCAATCATTGTTGTCACCGTTTACAACTATAGTAACTTAACAGCCAATCAAATGTTGTTAGGGCTCAGAAAGAATAAGCCGGTTCTCACGCCGTCTTTAATGAAACTCTTCTTGTAAAAAGGTAGAAGGCTTTTAAAAAAATAACACTGCACAGAGGGCTCACGCTCTCCCATCCCTGACAATGGGGTGAAAATTTACAACAAACTTTCCCCCAGTGACACAGATACCTACGCGCCCATTGGGCCTTTGTTAGGCGCATTCTATTTTCCGCAACAACACGACCCAATCCACCTCATAGACGGTATGTGTTTGGAGTGCTGTGTGTTTGTGCCGCTGAGATTTAACAGTTATTAATTACATCAAACCACTTTTGAGGCAACTTTTTCTTCAGATAAAAACTAATTAGAGAAATTTTTAGGTGAAACGGCTTCGTCCCCACCATCCAGAAGCTTAAATTTAACTAAGAACAAAGAGACGGACGACAGAGGTGACTCTTCTCGTTTGAATGGTTCTCAAAATGCCGTGGCTCGCCGTGAGTATAGAAAAATCATTACTGTTTTGTTCTTATTGCTTGCTTTTTGGTGGTAAAGAAGTAGAAGAAACATAATAAGCCCCACCCAAATCTTGGTCCACCCACCGCCACTGCCCTGTGTGCGAATAAAATTATTTCTTATTCGCACACCCGGTGTGAATAATATTAATTCTTATGCGCACACCCGGTGTGAATAATCACTTCCCACGGCGCACCAGCGGTGAAATTTTAGTTGCCGCGGGGGGTTCCCCGCCGGGCGCCTTATCACGTTGGGGTCACGGGGGTCAGCTCCCTGTCGCCGCTCTGTCTGGGCCGACTTAATTTTTGGTACTTTTCAACGTACAATTTTAGGTGTATCCTTGCATTTATGGTAATTCTCATAAATTTAGTGCATCCAAAGCATGCATTTCTGCTCTTGAGACTCAAAAAAGAACGGACGTTGTAACTTGTCTGGTTATTTCGTTAGACGAGCTGAAGTCGGCAGTGCTAAATTGTAAATTTTTTATGACTAGCGTAAATGAAAAAAAATCAATATTTAAAAAAGCCTCTACAAAATCTGTCGAACTTTTGGAACATGAACGACATAGTATTGGTGCAGATACTCTGAAAAGATGGTATCCGCGCGCATATAATAGAAAGCTGTAATTTTGCAACTTTATTCATCAGGCACACAATTCGCTATGAAGTAATTCCTCCAAATACAACTTTATGTGTCTAATATAATCGTGAATATTCGCATATTTTCTCGAAAGTTTATAAAAGTTACCATGAAGTTTCTCTATGAAAAGTACAAATCGATTTTAGTGCCAGAATACATCTTCAATGTAATACACGAACAGTATTTGTTACACTCCAGAAATTCCTTACTTTTCTTAAAACACTACGTCTATGTTTTGTAAGTTCACTGAATAATAGGAATGACTTCTCGTAATAGGGTTATAAGAATAATTTCTAGCTTTCCAGGGACACTGAATCAGCACCAGACTTTTCCAGCTTTATTTTTCGTTTCTATAATGACCATTTGCAATAACTGACAATGTGACTGATTTCTTTACATTCATAATAATTGTGTCCCCGCATATTTCCGACACAAAAATAAGAAGAATGAATGTGTTAGCTGTCATTTATTCCATACAAGAAGTTTATCTCTACCCATGTATTTACACGGTTTTGTGGGGTGTTTTAATCGCTTAACAAACGCAGAGTAACTTTCTCTTGTTTAATAGTAAAATAAGAGCTAACGCTGATCGTCTTTAGTTAAAAAGTGGAGATGCGCATCTTTTTTCTCTTATAATTTGACTATTACAACTAGATCTAGCACAGATTTAAGATTTCTCATGGTAAAAGACATGATATTCGTAGTCAGTTTAACACAGATTTTGGAGAGATCTGTCGTGCCTTTTTAAAATTAACAATCATTTATTCATAAGTTTGTAACTAAAATAGGACAAATTGGGTACTCTACAAACATTTGTCTAGAACAAAAACTAAGGCACAGAAATTAACCATTCTAACGCAGAATAAATCTCCAGACATTGAGCTTTTAGTACATCCGCGTAATGATTATCTGAGTGGGATGGGGAAGAAGTCATATCGTTTTAAACATAGTCAAAAATGTGAACTTCCTAACCGACACCGGCAAAGTCACTTCAGGGCTCATTAACCGCGTGACCCCGAGCCGGGGAGCTCCGGCGGGCTGCTGAGCCACGCTAACTAAAACTAACAAAATCGGGCGAAAAGTGACGCTGTGTTCTGTTCGTTAAAGTCCACGATCCATTTGTTTACATCCACAGAAGAAATCCAGAAGTCTTGATGACAACATCTAGATCTAGATCTAGACCTAGATTCTAAATACTAGATCTAGATTTCTAGTCTATTTGAAATAGGCTACACAAAGAGCAGAGATGCAACCTAACTGCAAAACATCAAATTTAATTAGGATAAAATTCAGGGGGGGCATGCCCACCTCCATCCCCCCTGAAACCCCCCTAATCTTGAATTTAACGAACGAAACTACAAAATCGCCCTAAAATCTAATCCGCCAGAGTCGAGATCGAGTTGAATTTGAATTTTTTAGCAGACCCTGACTGTTGTTTTCGTTTTCGGCCACTGTTGTTCTGAGAATAACATATGTCTCGCTATTCTCACGCGCGCGCCATTTGTGTACCTGCATGGTATTTGACTAGCACCAATAGTGACTTCATGCTTCAAAGCGTTGATCGGAGTTTTGTTTCTTCAAGACCACAGAGCACTACTAAGGTTAAGTGGACTCCGGTCCCATAGTCAGCCTTGCTTAGGGTAGATCTAATCAACTAATCTTGCCTCAGGACTAGGTATAGTATATAAAACCCTTTGGCTAAGGTATGATCAGTAATTATTACACCTGGTTATTTTTGTTTAGATTATAATATAGACCAACTATGGGCAAGTTACAACTTGCAAGTTGACCCAGTAATTGTGAGTGTACGTTGATGATTGATAAAAACAAAACTGTCTGACATCGTGAGGACTGAAATGTAGTAGTTTCCAGCCAGGCCAGAAACGATAATATATTACAAAAATAATTCAGATAGCACAGGATGTCGCAGGGTTCAGTTCTTTGGCCGGTAATTTTCACGATGTTTATTTAAGAACGCCTTTTGTCCTTATCCTGAAAAAGTATAAAATGAAATATAATTGTAAACTGATGGTACCTATTGTACGTCTTTGGAAATAAAAAAAAGACATTCCCAACTTGTTAGATCATGCTACTTTTGAAAATGTATCCTAGGGATAAATATCTGTATAAACAGTAATTATAAGCTCAGACTTGATGGGCAGGATAAATCTTAGATTATGCTCGTTGCTCATAATATATCAATATATGACTGATAAAAGTCTTCCAAACCTCAACATTTATGTTGATCCTTTTGAGAATGGCTTCATTCATATACGTGTCATGTACTCATATTTGTATGCCTATGAATGATTTTATGTATAATTATGTTTGCATTATATTAGTAATACTTCTAGTCACCTCCCCCTGTCCCTCATGCTCACTTGTTGACACATTTTGAACAAGATTTTTAAAAATTTTTTTTAAAGTTCTAAACCAAGTACTGTTGAATCTAGAGCTACCTGTCGAAGACAACCACCCACTGTTTCGAAAATAAATGGTCATCTTGGAGAGGTGCGGGATGAACAGGCTGGTTTCCGGGAAAAAACGCTCTACCACCGACAAGATTGCCACGCTGAGGATTATTGTGGAACTCTCTGCTGATCGTCAACATCCTTGACTATGAGAAAGCCTTCGACAGTATAGACAGAGCAACACTATGGAAGATAATGAGACACCACGGAATCCCACAGAAGTTGATGAGCCTCATCAAGAGCATGTACGAAGGGACAAGTTGCAGAGTTGTACATGATGGCCAACTCACAGACAGCTTTGACATCGAGACTGGTGTGAGACCTTTCCTCTTCATATTGGCAGTCAACAGGTTCATGAAGGAAACCATCAGGGGACACAGAAATGGTATACAGTGGACTCCATGGACACAGTTGGACGATCTGGATTTTGCTGACGACTTGGCACTTCTGTCGCACACCCAGGAGCAAATGCAAACAAAGACTTCAGTATTAAACAGCCTATCGGAGTCTGTTGGATTGAGGATCCACCCCGGAAAGTCAAAGGTCCTAAGGACAGATGTACAATGAAAGGAGCGCAGGTCACAATAGAAGGAAATGCACTAGAAGACATTGAATCCTTCTGCTATCTTGGGAGTATAATTGACAGAGAGAGAGGAACAAGTGCTGAAATAAAGTCCCGCATTGGAAAAGCACAGGCTGCTTTCATATCTTTGGATAGGATTTGGAAGACCAGAGATATCTCACTTCGAACAAAGCTGAGGATTTTCAATTCAAATGTGAAGTCAGTCCTGTTGTATGGATGTGAGACCTGGAACGCATCACTGACTTGCATTATAAAGAGTATCCAGGTTTTCTTGAACAAGTGTCTAAGAAAGTTACTGAGGATCAGATGGCCAGACAGGGTCTCCAATGAGGAAGTGTTAAGGAAAACAAGACAGATCCCAGTCAGAGATGAGGTAGGAAAAAGGTGGTGGCGATGGATCGGACATACTTTCAGGAAGTCAGGCAGCTGCATAACAAAGAAAGTTTGGATTGGAATCCACAGGGTAAGAGATCAAGGGGAAGACAGCATGGAACCAGGAGAAGAATCACAGAAATCGATGTACAAAAAAGTGGGAAGACATGGAACAACATCAAGAGGCTAGCCCGGGGTAGAGAAAGGTGGAAAGTGTTTGTTCATGGCCTATACCCTGGTGCAGAGTGAGAAAGGCAACGATGATTAGAGAGGTGGTCTTCTTGGACAGTGTCATTAATTAATTATAAATATGAGGGGAAAGAAGTGGGAAGTTTGGACAGGGAGCTGTCTTGGACAGGTGGATATTAGAGAAGGTACTTACTCCCTCCTCTTTGTACTTGTGGTGATACTAATATTCTGCACTCGGTCTCAGAATTATTTTATAGAACAGTGTAACTTTTTCCTCCCTCAGTTGTGTCTATACCAGTGTGCTCCCTGAGCATGGAATCTTCAAAGAAGAGAAGGCGGTCTGTGAGAAATATAAGAAGATCGTCAACTAACTTTCAAGTTTCACCAAATACCCTTGGTGTGGAGGAGAAAGCGGCTCCTGAAGAAGGGTCCTTTACCGGAAGAACTTATGGCAGTGTCTGGGTGGAGGAAAACGAATCTACTTCTGATTCATGGGGTAAGCCATAATGTGTTGAGAGAGTGCCCACAAAACTCAAAGCGAATTGCTTTACTCTGTCCAAGTACTGTGTCCTCTATTCTGTATAACTTTTTCACTCGTTTTGTCCCTTCTCTTTTGTTTCTTTTTTGCTTTAATTGGCAGGTGTAACTTGAATGAATTCCAATCAGAGGAAATATTTTGCCCTATATCCCATGGCAGTGCCACTGACTGTAGTGTCTTTAAGCCATTCCCAAAGCCCAAAAGGGGGATATTAATATGTTCTTGTACACAAGTAGAATTGTAAATAGGCTGAGTTATCAATGTCATGCTCATACTGTGCCGTAACAACATAGGGGGAACTGCTGCTTTTTCTTTCCTCCTCATCCTTTCTATTGTCATTTTTCCTCTACTTCTTTTGTATGTTTGTCACTCTCTTGTGAACTGCTATTTCCGGGGTGTCTTGATAGTCAAAGTAGACTTTGTGCTGTTGAGGCTAAAGAGGTGAGCAGAGTAAGCCTGACTCCCCATTTGGATTTCTCTGTTGACATCCACCCCTTGGCGCTCATATGACCTTATGCAGTTGCGAGCGCCATAAGACCTTACTAAAAGTAAAAAGAAATATTTTTGTCCTCTCCAGTATTTATATAATGCCCTTCTGAATACAAACTTTAGCTGACCAGTGATCCTCAGACTATTACAAATAACGTATTGGGATGCCATCAGATTTCCTATTTTTATTTCCATGGTCAGGTCGTCTCTTCCTGTTTTGATCTATAGTGCTATCGTTCATAAACCAGAGTCATCCCAGTGATTCTGTAAATGTAATGTTTTTGTACAAAAATAATCTATACTCTTTCATACAGTCTTATACATTTGGATGGGCGGTTCTGTTAACCCCTTGTAACATTCACAATCATTGCTGGTACTCCTTTGATGAAAGAAAAAAAAATTTGTCATGCAGAAACTTAAGTTAATCACTTGGATGGATATGTGATTTTTGTTGAGTTTGACCTGGATAAAGGAAGTATTTTTATTTAATTTATTTTTTCTTATTTGGTTTGCGGATTTTTCCTGGGGAGTTTTTTTGTTCTATGCAGCGGTGGATTCAGAAGCTCTGGCCCATCAGCCGGCTGCTCCCTGTTTTATTCTGACTGATTTTATTTCTCAGAGTCATCTTTGTCTGACCAGCAGAGACATTAGTTCTCTCTCTATTCAAAAGAATTGAGAGCAGTATGTAAAAAGACAGCAAAAGGAGCCATCTTGACATCATCCAAAGCATATATTGCCTGCTGTACTTGCTGAAAATCCCTCTGTGCGTTTCATTAACCTGCTGGTACTCTCTTTTGAGTCATTTAGACTTTGGGAAAATAGTGGGCCATACGCTGTATCAATTTTCCTTGTGACCTAAAATCTTGAAACATTATTTTTTGCAAAGGATATAAACATAGAGAAAAAAACTGTAAATGTAAGTGTTCTAGTCCCCCGTCAACACCCCCCATCAACACAATTTAGATCACTTAGGGGTCTGACTTCTTCGACCATATCTGTATACAAAGACGCAATGTTTTCTTAATCTTATATCATACTCTAGCAGATTTGTGGAAACTTGGAGAGCAGGGTGTGTGTACTAAACTGCATATATTATACTTTATTGTTGTTTGATTTGAATAATTAGTTGCAACTGAAATTTAGCTAATCTTACTTTATTTAGTTTAAGGGATGTAATGAAGACATGAAACTGCATTCTCCCAAACCGGTATTCATTTTTCGTTTTTCCAGTCATTGCCTTAATTTCAGTTTATGTGCTCTTCTTTTTTCCAACAGCTAAAAACTGTCTTGTCTCTTCTACCTACCATACAAAAAATGAGATGCAGAAAGAGACCTCGTCTCCTGTCACCAAAGAGGATAATCTTGGATTTCTCGTTGACATCCCTGATGTGAGTATAAGCTGGCCAGGAGTAAATCACAGTGATGGAGAAGACAGACATGGAATGCAGCCCGGCTCATCACAATTTTCACTCAGACTAGGGGAAAAACCAGAGAGTGATTCAAAAGAGAGCCTTCAAACTCAAACTTGGGTTGAAACAGATACAGGAATGCTGGAAAAACCCCCCGGTGATGCTGATGGTCTGTCCCCTGAAACAGCAATAAAAACAGGAAATGTTGATTTGAACTCTAGATTGGATGAAACATTTGTCTTGGAAAGGGGTTGGAGACCAGTAAGAACTGTTGAAAGCTTAGGTTTATTGTGTTCCATTCAGCCAATAGAGTCAAATGTGGGTCTTTCCAGCAATGCCATTTCTGGTAAGACTTCAGACAACCTGTCATATTCACACAGTTCGTCTCCCTGTGGACCATCTCATCATCTCGACTTGGTATCCACAGACTCAATTCCCCTCTCATTTGCTGATGTATCTGGACAGAGCTCACATTGTCTACCAGTTCTAGACTGTGGGGCATCTACCAGCAGCTTCTTTGTTCCGGCAGAGGCTGGGACCACTTGCTCGTCTCAATACAGTCACAATTACTCAGATTTCAGTTCACCAGAACTTTCATTAAGACTTGAAGCTTCTCTCTCAGATAGCCAAGTACCATCTGATTTGTTAGTGGCTACGAAAACCCCCACTCTGAACCAGGCAATATGCTGTGAATATGAAAGCAGCAATATGACACCTGACAGCTCAAGGAAAACTTCTTTTGAGGAAACTGATTTTGATAGTGTTTGCAGGATCACAGGTCGTGATGCTGCATATGGTGAAACAAAGAATACATTTTCACATTTTTCTGTGAGTGGTAAAGAGCAAGAACTGTCAGGTGTATCCTCAAGTTCTGAAAGTGAACATGATAAAGCTTTAACATCCTTGTCATCCACCGTTTTAGGTGCCAGTTTGACATCAGTCATTCAGGAACTCTCTCGAAAACTTCAAGCGATGCAAACCATGAACACTTGTGACATGACAGATTCAACTGCAGTCGCTGAACAAAATAACTCTGCTTACAGATCTGTTGCACACGCTGCAATTAACAAGGATGTATGTCCAGAGTCACTTGTTTGCAGTCAACAGCAGCAGCAGCCTTCCAGTCAAATTGCCATATTGAGTGCAACTGTGAGTAAGGAATCCCAGGCATGTATCGGGTTAAATGGTAATATACCTGAGAATACAGGTAGCAAAGAGTGTGAAAGCTCACTGAGAATACCTGTATCTGGGAAGAAACAGGAATGTAAAAAGAATACTAATCTGAAAGATCATAACAGGCTTTCACTGAAGAAAAATAGGACTGAAGATGGGAATAAAGAAACAAGCTGTCAAAATCCTAGTCATTTGCCAAAGCTAAAAAGTAATGTAGACTTTGATAGGGATGCAGAAATGTGTGCTGAATCTCAAGAGGTTAAGTCAGTATTGAGTGTGTGTCCTACCTCTCATGTTGCAGAGGAAAGTGATGCTCACAATTTATTGAGTTTGCCCTCTGTCTCTTCTGAGTCTACAGCAGTGAAGATCAAAAAGGGCAATGGTGTAAAAAAGCACCCTTCCAAGAATGGTCCAGTTTCTCAGAGTGCCAAGAAAAAGTCAATGGTATCCAGAGTAAAAAAGACTGCAAAGGCAAAAGGTCATAATGAAGATGAGAACGACTATCTTCGCAATGACTTCGAATTGAAAAAAGGAAATGTTGAATGGAGTAAGGATAATGGCATTGCTTTAGAAGAAGTTGAATGTTGTCCAATAGTTGTGGAACAGAACCAAGTATCTGAGTCTAAAGTTAGGAGACGGTCATCAAGGATGTTTTCTCCACTAGAAATGCCTTTTATATTCAGCTCCATAACTGATAAAACCAGTTGTGGTGAAGAAACTGTGTCTTCACCTTCAGTCTTAGTAGAAAGTTCTGAAGTTCAAAGTGACCCAGCAGCATATGTGTGTGCGGATTCAGCATCTGTTAAGATACAAGAAAGCAAACAGTGCTCTGAAGTAAAAGAGCACCATCAAGATGCTGAATCTAAAGCTAGAAGACGGTCATCAAGAATGTTTTCTTCTCGAGAATTTGTTTCTATATCCAGTCCTTCAAATAATAACACAGCTGTTGCAGGAAAGAGTTCAGCCTCATCTCCAACTGCAGATTATGAAGTCCAAAGTGATACTATGCATCCACAGACTGATTCAGCATACATTGCAGATCACCATGCAACTGAGTCTAATTTCCAACTCCAATGGGATGAAAATGGTCAGAACTTAGAAAACATTGAAAGATGTGTAAACCAACTTGGTAAAGATGTCGGTATTACAATGACGGTAGACACATCGGAGGGAGACAGACTCCCTCTGAAAGGAAAGGACAGTAATGTCATGGATGAGGTCTCTGATAATTTTCGAAGCCTTAGTATACTAAACGATTTGAAAACAAACAATGCTAAAGAAAAGGGTGTCACAAAGAGGAAAAAAAGATGCAAGTCTAGTCATGTTTTACAGCCATGTACAGATGATAAAGGCATCAGTCTTGAAAATGTTGAGGAGTCTTCTGACAACCTTTCAAAGCAAAGATCAAATGTAGTGAAAAGTGCCGGAGGTGACCACGTGGTGAGTGCTGCAGTTTCTCTTGACGCCAACAGTGCTTTTGAACAAGTTACAACTCTGCATGATTCTGCAGTTTCTGATGCTAGTGAGTTTGATAACAGTCTTGGGAATAGTGGCGCGGAATGGCAGAATGAGCTGTCCACTTCTATGATCTCTTTGTCTGTGGAAGACAATACTCCAGAAGAAGTCATGGAGTATGAACTTTTCCAGCTCACTCAGCAAGTGAACAATGTCCGCCGTTCAACGCGCGTGAGGCCAAGCAGAAAATCTTGGGATCTTTATCAGGCACCTGATACCAATAATAGAAAAAGAGTAGCTAAAAAGCTGCAGCCTTCTGCAAATACGAATGAGGAAAAAGATGGTTATGAATGTGAAGAGAATTCTGAATATGAATTCAAAAGCAGCATTACACTATCTTCAACAGAAAATTTTTATGCTGATTCTGAAGAAGAATCTGTAGGTGCTGAACTTGAAAATTTGTACAAGAACAAAAATTATGTTTTGCCAGAGAACAGGAAGAAATGGCAAACTATAAATGAAAACCCCAAAGGACCACGCTCTGTTTTCTCTGGGAAACCGACAGATCGTCATATCCTTTTTGAAGATAGGCCTTCAGATAGCAAACTTAGACAAAGGCACTCAAAAGCTTTAAAGGTTTTGCGAGGCCACCCAAAAAGGCGCATCCTGTCCAGTGCTCAATTTGAGAAGACAATGTCTAAGTTGAAAGAGCTGCTTGATTCTCCTGAGAATTAGTGATTGGTATACAAAATGTTCCCAAAGGTAGCTGTACAGTTGGTCTTTGGTGTGTAGCAAGACTGTTGTTAAGTGACTTATGTATCAGGTTGGCTACAAGTACATGTGTTTTTATCTTATTGCCAAAAGTTGGTGTTCTTTACCCTCTTTAGTACTCGGAAATTTCTTCCTCAGCACTGATGTATTTTATGTATTCCAGGAAACAGCAGTTACAGATTGTAAACTAAATGTAGAAATACCCGACAATCAAACTCGGAAGGAAATGTGATTCCAAGCCTATCAAAAACTGTGCAGCATAGAATGGTTCTTTAAGAAATATATGCAGATATTGAAGCACCCTGCAAGTGCTTACATGGACAAGCTGGATGACTTTCTGTGAACTCTGGAGGATTTTCAGTTACTGCATGTTATTTGTCTTTAAGTCTTTACTTCTCAAAAAATGTTCATGAATAGAGACATACACCCGCAAAGGTTGTTTTTTTTTAAACATCGATTTTTAGCTGAATATGTGAATCTTGGAATGTCTTAGCCTCTGTGCAAGGTCTGCCTGAATCTAAATTTGTACAAGTGTCAATGTGTACACATAGTGCCTGAGCCTTATTCTTGTAAAAGATACATTGTTCAAGAAGATTTTGTTTCTGTATGTTGCCTTATGTTTTCTTTACAATTTTTTTTTGTATGAAACACTAATATATATATCGTCCCTCAAAACACGAACTAGCGTATGCCACATTTTGTTAATTTTGCAGGAGAGAAGTTTAAAGATTTGGGCGATTTTCACTATCCCATTGTAGCGTCAAATAGCTGATTCTGCCCTTAATATTTTGACATAACATGGGTGGGCCAACTACTTTTCAATTGGCTAGAAGCATCTTAGTGAGAATAGTAGGTTTTGAAGGAAAAATTACCTTTTTGTTCGATACGCTACAACGTGCTACGTCAATGAAAGCCTCCATGTGTGGCTTACATTACTAGATTGTTGGATACGTTAGTACGTGCTTTTGTATTCTAAAGCGTATATTATACTTTATATACGTTCATTGTGTGGCTTATGCCTAAATGGTAACTTCCAAATAACAATAAAAATGCAAAGAAAGATAAATTTGGTTTAAATTCACGGGCTGTATTATCCGAGACAAATAATGTTTACAGCGACTCGGAATATGAAGGCGTCAACTGTAAATGATTTTTAAAAGTAGTAACTCGCAGTTCCATGATATTGTTCCACGAAAATGAGTCTTCTGTATCAGATCCTCTTCGTGCGTCCAGGATTCTGAAGTCCTTTGATAAGCCTTTGAGATCCAGAAAGACATTAGACTGCATCTGATTCACCTGGTAAGGCTTTTGAGGTAGAGCGAGAGACATCACTGTTGCTACCTGAGAAGGAGGGAACGAATCCCCAGCCCTCTTCAGGGCATGTCCTATTGCACGGTGTGCAGAAACACCCTCGTTCTGACAATGGTTTGTTTCAAAGAACCTCAATGAAATCTCTTCAAGATTTACACTATTGCTCACTGTATACAAAATCATCGCTGGCGTAATCGAATTTTTGTTCTGACCACTGCATCCATCGGCAAAAAGAAAAGCTTTTTTGATGCCACAGTCGTCATAAAACTTCAGGGCACGGTGGACTGTAGTTGAAATTTCCAAGGATCCACGTTTGCTTTTGCGATTCATCTCAAGTGGAGCAGTGACAATCTCTGTTAGCAATGTTATATAAAGTCAGGTTGTAGTCGACAACTTCTTTTTGTAAAAGATGGCACTCTCCTGAGACATAGGGAGGTAAATGACCTGCTGCAAATCAAAACTTACACTGAGAATGTTTTCACTTTCCTGAGGCTCTTTCTTGCACTTGCATACGTCCTTTATTTCCCTGACCTTTTTCTTTTTCTCCCACATGGATCTCAAACTTTTCCCTAAGACCTATCTTTGTTTCTTCTTTTCCTTGATGATAATTGTCACAAAGAAAGCACTGGTCTTTACTGGGTCGGTGGATTGACAGATTTTTACTTTTGAATACATAGTTGTATGTAGTGAAGATTGGTGGCCTTGTTCTGGGTATCCATTCCTGGATGAACCTGTGGTACATGTGTGTGGTACATGTGTGTGGTACATGTGTGTGGTACATGAGTGTGGTACATGTGTGTGGTATATGTGTGTGGTACATGTGCCGTTTGCTGAGTTCAGGGCCCAGATACTCTCTTGTTGATTTTTCTCTACCGTAATGAGATTCGACTTTAGGAAATCTGTCGAAGTGATCTGATATTGCTTTGCACACAAATGCATCTCTTTCTCATTCTGCCTCAGATTGTCTCCCACTTCGTTTGTCCTCAGCTATGCCAGAGGAAGTAACTTTGTTAAATGCCGTTCTGGCACTCTGTTCTGAAATGCCCAAAGAGTTAAAGAAAAACAATTATTAGACTGGAACAAAACTCTCCCCAACTGTACGCACGTACTGTCTAGTATTACTTCTTCGTGATTCGCCTTCAGTGTATTTCCTCTTTGTTTTACAGCATTTGACATGCCTCACAAGAAACTCCCGTTTCATTTTTAGATCTCTAAGGGAGTGATACGAATAAAAAATGGCCTGACTCTGTTCCTCAGTAACTGTTGAGCTTTGTTTCTTCTGCTTTGTACACGTGTCTCCTTTACATCTTGCTTTTATGTGTTTGGTGGGCAGTCTTTTTTGTCTTCATGCTTGTGTACTCTTGTTCCAAATTCCTCTTCATTTTGGATTCCTTCTGCTTGTTTGATCTGAGTTTCTCTTCCTTTCTAACTTCTTTCTCACTTCCCTCCACCATGTACTGCTCGGGAACTGATCTTTGTATTCTTCCACCCCCCTCATCAATGACTCTTTCATTTGTCTGAAACTGATCGTGAGCATCAGTGTTCACATTCACACCAACGGGAATCTTCAACTTTGAGGGCCTATCTACATCTTTTACACGTTGTATTTTTTCATTTGACCTTCTTGTGCTTTTCCCATGTTGAACACAGGATGCAATCTCTTCATTGAAATGATCAAAGCAAAGAAGGATTTCACAATCAGGACAAGCCGCCCATACTTCAGCATTGCACCTTCTGGCCTTGCATGTTCCAGGATTGAATTCTGGATCGCCATCTGAGTCGTAGTCACACACTGACATTTCATCACTGTCTGCCTCACTAAGCATTATATCAGTGTCCTTGAAGCATATACGTGTATCTATTTGTCCCTTAAAGTTCTCAGTGGCACTAGGATACCCATGACTTATGCAGTCTGTGAGTTTCAGACTTCACCAGGGTTCTGAATGTCAATCAGAGTTTGAACAGTAGGGCTACATATCAAAGAAAGAGTGGTTGTTCAGAGCGGGATCCCATTTGTAAACGAAGGACGAGTAAAAAGGGACTTCTAGAAGTGAAGTCTGAGCATTCACTGCCTCACACGAAGCACACTGCACAAGTGTGTGAGTGTGTAGTTTAGTTTGTCTTCCCGCTCTCTAGAAGCGCTGTGCGATGTTTTTTTGCCATTGGGTCTGCCCCGGCTGTGTGGCTTACGTTAGTTTGTGCCGTATAATAAAAACACAACAATGGGTCAAAGTGTACGTCATGCACTAGCGTAACCAACAGTGTGTTAGTACGTGCTGTATCTTTTTGTGGGCAAGTGGGATACGTTCAAACTGGAATCGACTATATCTCAGCTATTTATTGCTCGATTCCTACGATCTTTTGAGAGGATGTAGTATCGGATAAAGGGAATCGCTTGATTGGTATAACTCGATTTCGAGTCAGATGTGGCTTACGTTAGTATGTGTTTAGAGGGACGATATGTGGTAATTTTTCTTTTTGGGGGAGTGGGGGTGACAGAACTGAAATATATTGTATGGCCAATCATATGGAAGTATGTATTTGAGGGAAGCATTTTGATGAAATATGTACCTACTTTGCTTTTTGTGAATTGGTGATCTGAGTGACCATTGTACTTTATACTTTCTGTGCAAACATATTCACCAGCGTCATTCCACAATCGTCCAAGTCAGTTTTTAGCGATTTCCAGATAAAGCTGTTATTAGAACAAAAACATCAAAGGGCATCTTACTGGGTAGTTTCATTCTGTTTCATTATTTTTTACCTAGTTGAAAAATGACAAATGTCCTAGTGTGGTTCTGATTGGGTGCTCTCTTTTTCTTCAATGTTCTCAAAATATTTTTTAATGACCTGGGCGCTTGCGGAAGGATGTTGCCTATAATATTATACTGTACAGTCAAACATCATCATACTGCCCCCCTTGGAATGTGGGTGATGTTGGTGGAATAGCGGGGCTGGTGGTTTAACAGGACTGTACGACCTGACGCTTGATGATGATGATAAAGATCCTCTTTCTTGTCTTCACTGTCTATAATAACTTGTGTTTTCTGATGCATGTACTTAGCGCTTAGCATAAGTTAAAGATCTCTTTGTGGTGAAACTGTAGATCCCTGTTGCGGATTCTGTGTTTTTGCCCTGTTTTGTCAGCAGCATGATCTTTAACCCTCTCTGTACACCTGGGGTCATTTTGTACCCCAGAGGTTGCATTCTTCACATTTTAGAATACTTCTAGTATGAAGATCTCTTTGAAACTTTCAGTATTTCTCAAAAAATTTTGACAGACTGCTATGCAAAGCGTACGGATTTGATTAACGGCTACTTTTCCTCTTTTGGAGTTCCCCACATCGTATGGATACGATAGTAAAACACAACGTACGGATAGGGTTAATGTGTTGTAGTATGGCTAAATATCAGTTGATAATGAATTGCCTTGCATCTCTACAGCCCGCCTCTTATATTATCAAAATTGTATCAATGATGATATACAGTGGGTGTCGCATTCAATGAGGTCTCATTCAACGAGAAGTCGGCTCCAACGAGGTAATCCCCGATTTTTTTCCTCTATATATCTTTGAAAATGAACGTCAGCTCCAAGGAGGTTGCAACCAGACCAAAGTCGCTTTCAACGAGGTTGCGATAACCAAATAAAAGCAATTAACGGCCCCAAAAGCGGAGAATTTTTCTCCTTTCTCTCCTTCTCACGCGAAACACAGGGCCCATCCTCGATTCCTAACGCATTGTATTGCTAGATGATACCAGATCTAGTGTGCCTTGTGATATGGCCGCAAAAGCGAAGAAGATGGGTGAGGGTTAGCCTAGGGTTGGGTGGGAACGCGATGCGGGCTGTGTGAAACTGGATGAACTCTGTATGGGTAGGTCTAGATCGAGACCTTTTTTATTTTCAATTTTCTTTTCTTTCCCTTATCAGAAAATCCAAGCTCCAATCTTTACTTTATGTAGATTTAGGCCTAGATGTGAGAGGATGTGTTTCCACACGAGACGTGTTCCGAAGAAAAAAAATTTAAATGTAGAAATGACCGTCAGAACACAGCTCAAACACATGCACACTGATGCTGTTTGAGATTTTCGTCATCAGGGAAACAACTGTTTCAATTACTGGTATTGGTACATAGTGTAATATAATAACTTGTCTCCTTTCTTGTCTTTAGCCTTAGTCACGTTCAACGAGAGGTCGGATCCAACGAGGACAACAAGCCGGTCCGACGACCTCGTTGAATGCGACACCCACTGTAGTAATATGTGAGGGGTTGTGGTGAAATCGGGCACTAGTCAAAATAATGAAATCGAAGATACAGGCATTTTTTCCGCCAGTTTGGTCAATTTAAAAAAAATAAAAAATTTTGACTATACACCTTTTATGTCCATATTATAAAACACATTTCTATTTGAATTTGACTGAAAATAAGACATATGTAATTTCTCAGTTTTCAACGATTCTCAAGCTATTAAAGTTACCGAACTTTGGCGGCCATTTTCTCGCTAATTTTACCACTGAAACCAGGTGACTCTACCTCCTTCAATGGCAAATATCTCGACTTCTATTGAAGATATTTGGACATTTTTTTCATGAAAAGTATAGAACGTGAATAAGCTTTTATTAGGTGATACAGATAACTCCACATGACCAAAAATTGACTAGCGCCTGATTCTACTGCAGCGTGACACATTATATAGTATAGTGTATAGCAAATACATTGATAATCTTCTTTCTTTTTCTTCTCATGATAATATTAATATCTGACATCCTCACAAATAGAGCAATCTGTCAAAGAACCTCCTGGTCCAAGTTATAGTTAGGCATGTTAGTCTAGTAAGTGGTCATGGATCTGGCCATGTGGCCACTCTAAGATTAGTGAGATGCGAATTCAAACATGTTATGTGGCCATGGGTGCCCTGTTGCATAGAGGTGTGTATACCTCTGACTCTTGATTCCCCAGTCTTTTGCCTCCAGAACTTGTGCATTCTGCCATTAGTACATGCACTATCTTCAGTCTAATACAATGTACATTGTAGTACATTGTATAGTAGTATAATCCACTCCCATTCTTTTAGCTTGCTGGTTATGGTAGGGATGATGCTACATGTAGTAATACTTACATTTTCTCTTGGAAGTGGACTTGATAATAGTTTTCTCATCATAGTTCTAGAAGAAAGACTTTTTCATCTTCTTGTTCCAGCTGTCCTCCGTCCAACAACAGGGAAGACCTACCAGACCCGTTGTTATTGTTTGCATCCATAAAGAATAGATCTAACCTTCATAAAGTGATCCTCAGCCCATGTTCTTGATTTCATTACAATTCTATCAAAAGCAGCTTTACGGAGAAGGCTCACTCAATATGACAGACTTTATTCTCTTGGCTGGCCAATACATTCCTTTTTACTACATGACTACATGTATCGCAGACTCAGTCACTCAGTCCCCCCCTGGGACTTACAGCACTGCTGGATTTTTTTTCAAGGGCAGCTATATATATGATTATGATGTACTGCTGCTTGTGACCAAAAAAAAATTTCTTCCAATTTTCAAGTGTCTTTACAGTTACAGGTGGCTGGTCGCGGGTGGTTGGCGGGTGCTCTGGTGTGGTTTGCTCCTTCTTTCCTATGAAACATCTATCGTCTTTATCTCCCCTCCTTCTTTTTTATGTTTGTTACTCCCTTGTAACACCTCTAATCTTCGGCACTTATATGACCTTATTGTGTTGCAAGTGCTTTTAAAACATTCACTAAAACTAAAACAGGTGGCTGGTCAGGGAAAAGTCAAAGAAAGTACACATACCATCCCTGATGATACCTCTTCATAGTGACATACATTACATTGCTACTGGGAATCAAACCCTCAGTCTTTTATTTTTGCTGAAAGTTTAGTTCCTTTTCCCCACTCTCGAGAGGTTGCCGGTCTTTTTTTAATTTAATGAATGCCTTGTCTTGTTTCTTTGTGTTTGTATGTTCCTTGCTGGTAGACCCAACACCTTGTCTTTCCCTTATATATTATACTTATATATGTATATTCGTGTCCATCTTCTTTGCTTTTTTTTTTCAGCCATAAATTACCATTATTATGTCAGTGTGCCACATTTTAAAGTTTTTATGTGTTACTCTTGTTTTGTGCAGTAACATCTCATATTTTGGCATGATCTTAAAAGTTTTCGTTTAATTATAATTTCTAAAAATTCCTGACAAGAGCTTGTGGGTGGTTGGCGAGTGCTCTGGTGTGATTTGCTCCAACTTTCTTATTAAACAACTATCGTCCTTATCTCTCCCCTTCCTTCTCTTTGTACCCATGTATGTTACATGTACTCTCTTTGTCTCTAGCAACACGTCTACTAGTTGGTATACATGACTATTTGTTTTCCAAGTCTTACTGAAACTAAAAACTGACAAGAGTTTGTTAAATGTTATCTTGCTTTTCACTGTGCCTCCTTAAGTTAAGGAGGCACAGTGAAAAGCAAGATAACATTTTATTTGCCACAGTTTATTCTGGTGTTCATTTTCTATGTTGCAAAACTGTTAACTTTTTTTTTACAATGAGTAACGAGGTATTGCTTTTCTAAGCGAAACATAGTATGATAGTATCACATGTTTCAAATGTATCGTTAAAAGATGTTATTAATATTAATACATTGATCGTTTTTTCCCTTATGAACCAGAGTTCTTTGAGCATCTTGCATTTCTTGTTTTTGTTTAGAAAGGTAGAAACTTTGTACAGTGGAAACCTGATATAACAGGGGTGTTGGGACCAGAGAAAAAGTCCTGTTACAGTGGAACTCGGATTTAACAAGCTCGGATTCAACGAGAACTCCAAATCACCACATCCTACACCCTCATTGCTTCAACCTCCATCCCATCATCCTTCATCCAATAATGCCCCTCCACCCACTCCCCGCACCCGCTCCCCCACTTCTACCCGCATCCGGGACTCCGGTCCTCCTCGCCCTCCAGGACCGCAGCAAAACAAAACAAAGACAAAGGTCACCAACGACCCCAAAAAAATGTACCGAACCCGTGCCCTCAAAATAAATAAAAATGGCAGTTCTTCAGTGGAACGTTCGCGGTTTGCGTGCAAACCAGGCAGAACTCCCTTTTATCTTTTGACCTCACACACCCCAAATGTAATCTGTCTACAAATACAAGAAACTAAATTGCCAACACCCACATTCACATTAAAAAACTGTCAAACTTACAACCAATTATACACCGACAACCAAATTGCCTCTGGGGGCAACTCCATTTTAATAAATAACCAAACACTACACAGACAAATACAACTAAACACAACACTTCAGGCAGTTGCGGTCAGGGTCACTCTACACCGTCCTATAACTATCTGTTCAATATATACATCCCTCCAAATTATCCTCTATCTTTAAGAGAACTAATAAACCTCAGAGACCAGCTCCCACAACCCTTCATCATGTTGGGAGATTTTAATGCCCATAGCCCTCTTTGGGGAAATGAACCAACTGACACTAAAGGTAAAATCATAGAAGATTTCTTAACAAAAACCAATACTAGTATTTTTATGATAATTCCCCAACATTTCAAAATTCAAATAACCTAAACTTTTCATCCATAGATTTAACCCTATGTGATCCTGACCTAATTCCAGACTTTCAGTGGTCAGTCCTGGACGACCCACACGGATCGGACCACTTCCCCATCAACCTAATTCCAGACATTCCACACCGAACTCCTATCCCGGACCGTTTCAATCTTAAAAGAGCGGACTGGGGTGGGTTTCACATGGAATGTCTGGAGAAACTCAATCCATCTCAAACACAAACACAAACTTTTGAACGATTTCATGAAACCCTTCTCGAAATCGTTCAAAAACACATACCAAAATTATCCACCAAACCCCGAAAAAAATAAATGTTGGTTCACTGAAGACTGCCAAAAAGCTGTTGCGGCCAAAAAATCAGCTCTCAGGAAGTTCGTCAACTCTAAAACAAACGAAGACCTCATTCATTTCAAAATTGCGCGAGCCCAAGTAGCCTACGCAGAATAATCAGAACAGCCAAAAAAACATCTTTTCGAAATCATATCTCTGAAATAAACAACAACACACCACTTCCAATGCACAAAGTCTGGAAGATGATAAAGAAATTAAAAGGTACTAAAAAAGACACAATCAAACACATCAAAACCGAATAACTCCTTCGTAGAAACCGAAAAAACAGTAGCTGACTGTATAGCATCAACTCTTTCCGGAAATTCCTCTACCCACAATTACAACCCTGAATTCAAAAGAGTAAAAATGTCTTCTGAAAAGACAACTGTTGATTTTACCTCTTCAACAAATGAAGAAAACTATAATTGCAGCTTTTCTCTTAATGAATTAAAATGTAATATTGCAGAACTATCAAACACAGCTCCAGGCCCTGATCAAATACACAACGAAATCATCAAACGTCTTCAAGACGAAACACTCCTATTCTATTACTCCTTGATATTTACAATGAACTCTGGCATTCTCAACAATTTCCGAACTGTTGGCGTCTTGCCACTATATACCAATCCCAAAACCAGGAAAAGATCACTCTAACCCATCAAGCTACCGTCCCTTAGCCCTTACAAACTGTTTCTGCAAACTTATGGAAAAATTTATTAACAAACGTGGTTTCTCGAAACCTCAAACTCCTTATCCAATTTCCAATGCGGTTTTCGCAAAAATCGCTGTACTATTGACCATCTCGTCCGACTTGAAACTTTCATTCGGGAAGCTTTCATTCGAAAAGAGCACCTTGTGGCTTTTTTTTTTCGACTTAGAAAAAGCCTTCGACACCACATGGAAACATGGTAGGGCCTATTTTAAAAGACCTGCGTGACTTGGGCTTACGCGGAAATCTTCCCGAATTTATACGAAACTTTTTGAAAGATCGATCATTTCAAGTAAAAGTAGGTTCAACCCTATCAAATTTACACACCCAAGAAGAAGGCGTCCCCCAGGGAAGCATCTTATCGCCCATTCTTTTCGAAATCAAAATCAATTCCATCACAAAAACCCTTCAAAACAATATTGACTGCTCACTTTACGTTGACGACTTCCTGATCTGCTATAAATCCAAATTCAAAATGGATCACATTGAATGTCAGCTCCAGCTTCAACTCCATAAACTGGGAACTTGGGCATACTGATACGGGTTCAAATTTTCGACATTAAAAACAAACTTGTTACATTTTTGTCTGTCGCACAAGTGTGTGCGACAACCAGATTTTTTTTGTTTGGAGAGAAAATTCCTGTTAAAAAACAAGCTCGTTTCCTGGGCGTAATCTTCGACAAACTTTCTTTCCTACCACACTTGAAAAACCTAAAGACGAGGTGTCAGAGTGCTCTCAACGCCTTAAAAGTATTATCCAATCCTGAATGGGGAGGAGATACTGAAATACTTCAACTTTACCGTTCCCTTGTCCGTTCCAGGCTGGACTCTCTCTCCCCGTAGAATTATGCAAATTTAAAAGGCCAAATTATGCCCCCCCCCCCCCAAAAGCAAAATTATGCGAAATTTATGCAAGTTACCGTAACATCATTCGCGACATGTTTTGCACTTTTTCAACACGAAGTTTCAAGATTTTCATGTTTTATGTACAGAAAAATTGAAAACAGATCATATCAGTATCAGTAATTTGTTGTGTATTTGGAAAAGAAAACAATACACATCAGTTTAAAAAAGAAAAAAAAGCAACCAAAAAATATAATCTCTGTAACTTTCAGCTGTAGATCTAGCTTCTAGATCTATAGAGGAAAGAAAAATGTTTTTAAAAAAAAAAAAAGGACATATGGACCTCTGATGCTGATACATTACTACATAAATCAGGGACACCTGTCAAACATGAAGCAACATCAGCAGACATGAGAATTGAACATGCTCAAGGAACAAAATCACAACCCATAAACTATAAACCAAGATTTTCTAACAAGGGAAATAACCAACTGTTCACTTAAATGAGATTTATTACGGTGATTACGTCCCTTTAGTCACATGGCGAGGCGTTAAAATTAAGTTACAATTGTTTTGTGAAAAAAAAAGGGGAAAAACGCGGAGAATCCAAAATTATGCAAATGTTGCAGAATTACGCGAAAAAAACGCGAGCGTACTTACTTCACCTGTAGAAAGTTTACAGGCAGAAGCGCATGACCCATCTTAGGACTTAGAAGGAAAAAACTCTTTGCAGTACGCTTTGAAACTTGGCTCAGTAGGCTACCCCAAAACCCAGCCCACAAATGTGTCTTTGGCCTTCCCGAAGATCTAAAAACTCTATCCTCCTTAGGAAATAAAGTAAGCCCTTTCGGAATAAGAATCCAGAACGATCTCAAAGACATGATTCATTTTTCTGAAGACATGAGCCGTTTGCCATGTCCACTAATGTCCAGCATACCTCCATGGCATTTAACCAAACCAAACATAGATACTAGTCTTGAAAAACACAACAAAAGTCTACAGACAAAACTACATCTTAATTAAACTCATACAAACAGCTAATAAATAGATACCCTGAAGCAGAGAAACTCTTTACAGACGGATCCAAACAAAAATGACTCCTCAGTAGGAGCTGCTGCCCTTGCATCGCCACACAGCTTAAGCTTTAGGAAACTCCACCCAGAAGCTTCAGTCTACACTGCTGAGGCTACAGCTCTTAAAATGGCCCTAATTAAGGATTTCTCAAAAGCCAGCTTTTCTCAAAATTATTCATTTCCTATCAGAACAGAGAATGCGGTCTACATGAGTTCTTCCGTCTCGAGTATCAGTCATGTCCAGCTGTGTCGTGGACGTTGCAAGTGGCAATCAGAAATGCAAGGGAATCAGTCATTTGTGGACTAACCCACCTGTATTACTATTAGTATTAGGACAAGATCGAAGTCTGCAGCACACCGCAGCCCTCTCTCGCTTCACCCGCTGCGTGTGCTTGCAGTGGCGTGGCTTGCATGGGCTTTCTCCATCACTATGTTACTCTCTCTCTCTCTCTCTCTCTCTCTCTCTCTCTCTCTCTCTCTCTCTCACACACACACACACACACACACACACTTTTTAGACATAATTAACGAGCCATAAATTATAACCGATTGGGCTTCGATGTTGCAGGCAAAGAGTAGGAAAAAATGGGGATTTTAAAAATCCGTTATTACCAGGCCTGTTATACCGTAATGGTTTCCACTCTAATACTAGACGACAGCACGTTGCAGAAATACAGAAAATTTTCTTGAAATCTCCATTTGATGGTGGCCAAGTTTTCCTTCATAGAGGTATTCAAGTCTTCATATTCAAACATCATTCATTTTCTAAATCATCATTTAACTTACATTCGATGAAAATAATAAGGGGGCGCCGTTAGTTCGGTTGGTATAGACTGCTGGACAATGAAATGGATGGCACTGGTTTGAATCCCCTGAACATTGGTTATTACAGGGAGTTTAAAGGATACACCACCCATTTCGTTTGGGCTTATTTGAGATCAAAAATGGGGGTCTCGCCTTCTAAAAAAAACCTATACAGTGTTAAATGGGGGAGTTACTCTTACGCTATTTCTTTTTATTTAAAAAAAAAAATTTTTTACTTGAGCTGCGGTTAAACCGCGCGTGATGTGGATGACACGCCGACCCGTCGAACGGCGGTTTCAACGCCCGTTCCCGCTCCGGTCAAAACCGCCAGGTTGGAATGTACATGTTTATGAAGCGGCCTTTGCAGGGACCGAGCCTTCAAATTGCTCATTTTGAGTAACTGGCTAGAGGTCTTCACGTGCTCACGTGAGTCTCGAAAATTGCCCACTCCGTCTCTTGTTTGAAGTTGAAAATGCATTTCTTTGGCATACGTTAAAAGTTAAGGCCGGTGCTATTCGCCCGATGTCGGGTGACTAGCGCCAGGCTACTCGCCCAATCTAGGGTGGCTAGCGTCAGGTCGAGTAGCCTGATGCTACTGGCCCGTGGGGATTTCTGCGACCTCGGGTGGCTAGCATTTCTGCCCACATGTGGCCTAAATAAGCTAACCCCCCCCCCCCTCCCTTACCTTATTTAGGCCACATATGGCCCAAATAAGCTAAACCCCCCCTCCCTTACCTTATTTAGGCCACATCATATATGGTAGATTTCTTGACCTAACCGGTCAAGAAGGTCGAGATTCTACTGATCTTTTTATTATTTAGTGCGGGGGATTATTTCAAAATAGAGGATGATACTAAGAAAAGTGGACCAAGGGTAAGAGTTATGCGTCTGTGTGTGGGTGTGTGAGAGAGAGAGAGAGAGTGTGTGTGTGTGTGTGTGAATGTTATTTGAGTGCATGAGTGTCTACCTCAGTTGTACGGTCCAAATGTAATTCATTTGTTGAGAATTTTACATAGAACTCAACTACAAAACACCTTTATACATGTACAAAGTCACAGAAATATTCTTTTTGTGCTTATTGAGGTATGGAACAGGGTGATTGTTACCTACAATGATAATTGGACAAAATGGGCAATATCTTTTTTGCTAATGGTCATATTTAGACAAATCCTATATCATTCTCTTTTTTTTTTTTTTAACTGCCCATGGTTATTAAAGAGTAAGCCAACTAGATCAAGGTAGTATTTTCGGATTCCTAATATTATGAGCATTCTCTACATTTTAAAACTTGTTTATAGCGCTTTTCTCAACGTAAAACGGATTCCGTTAAAAAAAACAACAAAAAAACTTTCTTTTTCAAAGTATTGTGCATACATTTGTGTGAAACTATATATTCTATGCTTTCAAACATGAAAAAAGCTATTCATGACAACTGGCATGTATTGTTTTCAGTTATTATCAAGGAAGTGGATAGGCCGACCACGGGGTCTATCTAGCCAAAAGGATAGGTGGACTTTGGGGTCTACCTAACAAAATGCTAGGTTTTAGGATGTGAACCCCAGAGTCAGCGTAGTGAAATAAGTAGATCTAGGTTTAAGTAAGGATCGGTGGACCCCGGGGTCAACATAGTGAAATAAGTAGATCTCAGTTTATTTTATAGTAGGACTGGCGGAGCCCGTGGTCAACGTAATGAAATTATAAGTAGATCTAGGTTTAATTAAGGATATGTGGACCCCGGGGTCAACGTTGTGAAATCAGTAGATCTAGGTTTAATTAAGGATTGGTGGACCTGGGGTCAACGTAGTGAAGTAAGTACATGTAGATCTAGGTTTAATTTCAAGGATTGGTGGACCCTGGAGTCAACGTAGTGAAATAGGTAGGTTTAAGGTGGACCCCAGGGTCTACCTAACGAAATACTAGTTAGGTTTTAGAATAGGTGGACCCTGCGGTCACCGTAGTAAAATAAGTAGGTTTAATCAAGGTGTCCCGGGGGTCCACCAATCCTTAATTAAACCTTCTTATTCCTCTACGGCTATGGTGACTCCGGGGTCCACCAATCCAGGATAAGAGTTAAATGTTATTATATTCGAAACACCGAGCCAAGAACCCTTATCCTTGTATTTGTATTGTTTCAGACAACAATAACAAGTTGTCAACTTCAATTGCCTCAACTGCCAACCCCAAAGCTAAAAATAGGTGGCATCAACGCATGAAACCCTTAAAATGAAATTCTTAAGTAGCTACTCATTTTATAAAGATAAAACACAAAGACCAAGTCTAAATCATTACAATGACAAAATCAAACAGTGTCCAATTTCCGTTTCGAGACAACAAACACTATGAAAACCAACAATCCTTGTTTTGGTATGGGTCCAAAAAAACGCATCCGTTTCCTTAGACTCTTGCTGACTCTTAGATAAAAATTTCATCAATGAATCTCACATTTTGCAGTCAAATAACAAAGAAAGCAAATTTTAAAGCAATTCAAGGCTTAATCATTACATGTAGCCTACATACATTCATATTGACTTTCTACAGACACCGTTGTCTTGCCGGGAATTAGATGAAAGCCAAGTTGATTGGAAATCAGTGCACTTGACATGAAAACACTACTAAAATTTCGAGCAACTTTCGAGCAAATTACCAGACGCAACTATTTACCGCTAAAGATTCGTAATCGCTGTGCCAATTTTGTTCTTGGTTGATGAAATGACTAAAGTGATCGTATTTCTAATTCTACAGTGAAACATTACACTTTTTGAAAGGTCGATTGAACTGAAGATAGGGTTACTGGTTGGGTTTTTTTTTACCATTTTACGGACGAGACCTGTAGCGTTTAAGACCGAATTTTATTACCTTCGTATGAAGAAATGGGCCGTTTAAGCATATATTTGTCGGTTACCGGAAAGTTCTACTTAAGATCAGTATTTAACGCTAAAATTACGAAAATGAGATGCTGACAATTCTTAGAGAAATTCTTAGAATTGAATGAAAACTGTCTCTGGTGAATGTTACGTTTTCATACCTTTCAAAAATGCTGAATTTTCAAAACAAAAAGCCCTACACTGTTTCAGCATATCGTTTTATTGGATATTTTCTGCCTAGTCCAGGTTCGGCTACCTTTTCACCACCGGCTTAGCTCATCTTAACTATGATTTAAAATAAATAGGCCTACTGCTTTTTATGGTGCCTGGTATGTGCAAGTTAGGTTTTCAGGAGAATTGCCGATATATATAACAAAGTAAACCTACAAGTATTCACGCCTTCACACGGCCAACTGTCCGAGTTGTGCGGCCCTAAAGTAAATTTGCCGCGCCATACCGACAGCGAACTGACTGCCAGAGGTTCACACTGCACACGACGCACAACACAAAACTTGACCATCTTTCTCCCACGAGAGAGAAAGACAGAGACAGACAGAGAGAGTGGCATAGAGAGAGAGAGACAGTGACAAAGAGAGACAGTGACGGAGAGAGCGCGACAGTGACGGAGAGAGAGCGACAAAGAGAGAGAGAGAGAGAGAGACCTGAATAGTAGGCCTACATAAATTTAAGGATGGCAAACTTCATGCTCGTCCCAAGGGTGGCGGTATATCGAGGTTTGATTGTATAAATAAAGTGTATCCAGACTGTTTCTTCATTCTTTTCTCAAGTACCCCCCCCCCCCCCCCTCTGATGTTGCACACGCAATGGGCTCGATCCAATTTTACTTGAAAGAAAAAAAAATCAAATTCCAAAGTTCAATCTGCGATTGCAAATTATGGTTCACGTGAAAAGTGGCAACATTTTGAAATTGTTTCACTCTGGTCTCTAAAACTAAAACTCTGGAAAGTCTTTCCCACATATAATTATAATTCATCTGCCATGTTGACCGATCCGACTCTTGGCTTGGAGGACAAGGAGTGACCGAGTGAGTGACTGAATCTTGCGCGATTGATCACGCCTATTTTTAAAGAAGCATGCACATAAATCCCCACAGGCCAGACGCCGCAGGCCAACGGGGCTAATCGACCGAATTCGTTCGCCCGGAACATGCGCAGAAATCCTAGATCGGGCGAGCAGCCACTGCGTTAATAATATTCATCAACATTCAAAATGAACTTTTCCGATTTGAAGGCGCTCAACGAGACAATAGGGATTCAATGTTGTGTTGTCGCACTACAGAGACTCGTTCCTTCATATTTGTTTATCCCACCAGCTTGCCTCTTATTTTATGTAAACCACCCCCTCCCTCAACCCCCTGTCACGATGTGGAATTTATCCTGATCTACGCGAGGCCACGAAAAAAAAACAACCGCTCGGCATGACGTCAACCTTCTCGGCCAATTCAGCTGTTGCCCACACAGTGCAAAGACGGTTTTCTAATTGCCAATTGGCCTCTTGGTTTATTATAAAGTAAAGGCAAGTCTCTGGTACAAATACACATTATTTTGAATTTTTTCATCAGTAACATTTATCATGCAACCTGTCTTTTATTACTGCCAGTGCCAGTACATCTATAGACTATAGTCAACATAGCGCTGGTCTTTATTGTCTACGTCGGTCACCTGATGAAATCGTGAATTCCACACAAAGCAAATTTTACAGGAGAGGGAAAAACTGATTTCCTTCGTCATTTGGCGTTCAAGACATAAACTAAAAGGATAAATCTAGTCAATTAACTTTTAGAAATAATACTGTAGTACATATTTTGCCGTATAGTCTTTTTTTTCGAAAAAGTGTGGGTTTCACAATTTTCATAATATATGTAAGGCAGCGTGGTGGAATCAGGCTCTCGTCAAAATAATCAAAGTGAAGAAATTGGCATTTTCCCGCAGGTTTGTGAATTTTTATCAAATTTTTATTTTTTAGCTCAACACCTTTCACGCCCAATTAAAGAACTAATTTCTGTGTGGATTTTTCTGAAAAGCGTTGATTAAAGTTAAAGGAACAAAATTGTAAATTTTCAGTTACCACGGACTCTTCAGCTAAGGAAATAATTAATCTTTGACGGCCATTTTCTCTCTAATTTTTCCTCTGGAAATAGTGACCCCCACCTCCTTCTTTCGCAAATATATCGACTTGTATTCAAGATACATGGATATTTTTTTCATCCAAATAAAGACAAGTGATTAAGCTTTAAGATGATAACAAAAACTCTACATGCCCAAAAATTGACGAGAGCCTGATTCCACCACGCTGCCTCACATATTAGAATCTTGCCAGATGCGGTCGTGAATTCCACAAAGGTGTGGAATTCACAGTTTCATCAATTCAGTAAGCTTTATGAAACGCTGTGTTGTATTCAAGGTTATTAGGCAGTGTGTTTCTCTCTTACTAGAGGCCCTGGTATGTTTAAATTATATGAAAGCGCGAAACACTGTTATACACAAGATTTTAAAAGACCAATTTAAAACTGAATATGAAATTACAGACCGAGTGAAACAGAAAGCTATTAATTATTTTACCACTATAAACGTCAAAATCTATCATTCTTACATGAATAGATTGCATTCAATTTATAAAATCATACTCCTTTGCCTGCTCTCTCTCTCTCTCTCTCTCTCTCTCTCTCTCTCTCTCTCTCTCTCTCACACACACACACACACAAACACAAACACACACACACACACACACACACACACACACACACACACACACACACACACACACACACACACACACACACACCCTATCCTTCTTTCTCCGATTGTGTTTAAGTGTATGTATTTTTTATTGGGCTTGGGGGGGGGGGGGGTTGGTTGAAAATTTGACTTGTATCAAACTTCTATACCCCGTGAATGACTGAATGATCACCTTTCATTATTTATTTTACCATTCTTACCCTTTTTGTCTCTCAGATCCTGAAAATTACTCTTTGCGATTTTTAAAGGAGAATGATACAGAGGTGGGGAACGGTTTGATAAGTTTTCCTTGTCTCGTTACTTTAGAAAATTTTCCCACTCTTCGTTCGAGTTCAGTTAGCAAAGGATTTCTCTTTATATAAATCAGAGGCTTCCTATTGCATTAACAGTTTGGTTTTCTTTTTGTCTACCCGACCTGACAGTTTTGTGAACTGCAATAAAATTTTGGCAAAATGTGATCCACAAATTTCACTTTATAGGGTCTTCGTTCATTTTGATCTAGATTTAATTTTATAAAAATTTCAGTTCTGAAAATGGCAACATAATCTAGTGAGCTGTATATATATATGTGTGTGCTCAATGACGCCGTGCATACTATCTACTTGCATTTGAGAGTGGCTTCTAATTAGATTTTGTATTCAATTTCGGAGTTTGCTTTTGTGGAAAGGGCTCCCACAGCATTATAATAAATAAAGGCAATTTTGTGCTGATACATACACACACACACTCACTCACACACACACACACTCTCTCTCTCTCTCTCTCTCTCTCTCTCTCTCTCTCTCTCTCTCTCTCTCTCTCTCTCTCTCTCTCTCTCTCTCCCTCTCCCTCTCCCTCTCTCTCTCTGTCTCTGTCTCTCTCTGTCTCTCTCTCTGTCTGTCTCTCTCTCTCTCTCTCTCTCTCTCTCTCTCTCTCTCTCTCTCTCTCCCCGTGACTGACCTGCTGTATACCCATATACGTCTTCCCCAGGGCTGGGACAATCACCTGCTCGTGCACACACGCACACACACACACACACACACACACACTCACACACACACACACCCTGTAGCTGTATAATAATATCTTGTTATAACCTTCTATGCATTTGTGCACGTTGAAAAAAGTCCATCAAACAACTTCATTTGCAATTAAACCACCTTGTGCCTTGTGTCATAAGTTATAGATGGCATCATGCGAGGTCGCATTGAAGATTGTGTACATGCTTTTGAAACAAGAACTGGGGGAAGAATTGATAGACAGTGCCAAAAATACATCCTGAAGATTCATGAAAAACATCCCAAGGTCTTCTTGCTCAAGAGCAGAGGTTTTATCCATGGCGTGCCCTTTCTTTGTCATAATTTTCTCTTCTGTCATGTGAGATTCCCACTTAAACTGGCTGACGTTGTCAAGACTCAAAACTCACGCACAATTCACACTGATCTTTTTTGGCTCCTAGATCGACATGTTCTTTTCATGTAGCGTATATTCGAGTAGTCTGGCATACACAGCAGATTGTCCCTGAAATGTGCAGGCAATTTCGTAAAACTAATGAAGCTCCGACAGATTACAGAATCAGGGATAAAGATACAGTTTTCCAGAGCTTTGCTGGCAATAGTGGGAGAGGACCTTCGGAAGCATGTCTTCAGATGTGAAAAGAAACTCCTTCGCTTGCACGCTCCTTGCGGATTGTTTGGTGGTGCAGCTGGGTTGGGCTCTTCTACAGCACTCTCTACAAAGTGCTGGGGGATGCTGGTTGTCCTCAGCAAGTGCATGGGAAGTTCCTCAGGATCAGGACAGACAAGAGTCACCAAAGAGGAACTATTAAGCAGAATATTTTAAGACAGAAGAAAGCAGTGGAGATGGATTGGACTGAGCGTATCATCTGGAAATCAGGCCGCTACATAATAAAGAAAGCTTTAACTTGGAGTCCACAAGTTAAACGATCAAGGGAATGTCATGTGGAACCTGTAGAAACATCGCAGAAATGCTGAATAGAAAAGTGGAAAGACATTTGAAAAAATAATATGAAGAAGTTAACCCAGGGTAGGGAATAGTGGAAAGTGTTTGTCGGCACGGGGTGAGCCAGGCGATGGCGAAACTGGCCTGGGCCCTTCTAGAGCAAATGAGCCCGGTCAACATCCTGCAAACTTTGATCTTCTGGTCAATCTGTTTCAGATAATAAACCCAAGTGTGTGTATTTCAGCTTGGTGTATGATAGTGTATCGCATTTGTTTAAATTGTACACTTTCGTGATGAGAAGACCGTTCACATGGGTCTTTCTGTCTCCCCATGTCAAAGTCCAAACAAAGACAAAGATAGTTGTTCTTGCTTTGTCTTTTAATAGTGAGTAGTCATTTGATTTGGTTAAGCAATCACATCTGAGTTTCAGTTCATTAGTATTTTTTAAATAGTCCTATCTCTTGATTTGTATTACTTATTGCTGCCCCCTCTCTCTCTCTCTCTCTCTCTCTCTCTCTCTCTCTCTCTCTCTCTCTCTCTCTCTCTCTCTCTCTAGCTCTATCTATCTCTGTCTGTGTCTCTGCCTTTCTCTTTCTCTCTCGCTCTTTCAGTTTATTCCTCGGGGCTTCTTTCTCTCTTAATTTTCTCCTTTCTGACACA
>NW_004797737.1:128384-129656 GCF_000002075.1 Aplysia californica | reverse complement strand
ATGGGACAGCGTCTTTGGTAAGGTCGACATTTTGTCATTTCACAGGTTTCATATTTTTACATGGCGAGTGCAGATTTCTGTGTGTGTATGTGCGCGCGTGTGTGTGTGTGTGTGTGGTCGTATTAAGTGTTTGGGTGAAGAACAGGGGACTAGGGGTAAGATGCTTTTACTTCTCACCTTCAGGTTATTTTTGAGTAGTGTAGTAGGTTTATTTCTGTTGGGTTTGTTTGTTGTTGTTGTTTTTTTGTTCTGTTTTGTTCTGTTTGTTTGTTGTTGTTTTTGTTGTTGTTGTTGTTTGTTTGGTTGTTTTGTTTTGTTTTTTGGAGGGGGGTTCGTTTCGTACCGACCATGTCAGTTTCTCTCCATTTCAGTGGCCTCAGTCAATGTTCAGTCACTATCCGAAAACTCACACTCACAAAATTATAAAATTTGTACCTGCGTGTATTTCCTTCTGCATAGACCTACTCTTTTCATACATTACCCCCCCCCCCTCTCTCTCTCTCTCTCTCTCTCTCTCTCTCTCTCTCTCTCTCTCTCTCTCTCTCTCTCTCTCTCTCTCTTTCTCTGTACCTGATCTCTCCGTTTGAAATCATTATTTCTTCTATAGCTGTTCTGAAACGTGGAAAGATAATAATAATATAATAGAGCAAAATGGTTTTCCAGTTACTGATAAAAGCGTTGTTCCTCTCCAATTGACACAGTCTTTTAAATCTCCCTTTTTGGCAGTGGCGGTGGTTGGTTCTAAATGTGAGTGGGGCTGAGAAATCAGGGTAGGTAGAGTTAAAGGTAAGATTTCCTTGGGTCAGAGGAAATTCCAGATATGTGTGAGTATGTTTCATTCACACACTCACACTCAAACTCGCTCATATGACCTTATAACTTATACAGTTGCTGGGGCCGTAAAACACTTACCCAAAAAAAGTTTATTTATTTATTCATTTGACCCGGCAAAGGCCCCCTTATTCCACCGTTACTTGGTTTGGCCGTTGGGTTGGGGGAAGGCCGGGATTTCTTAAACGTTGGGCCGTTGGGGTTTTTTTGTTTCTTGGTTTTTTGGGAAAGTTTTTTCTTGACTTTCCCTGCATTGTCTGGGCTGGCAGAGAACGAGCCCTCTCTAACAACAAAATCCGTGGGCTCTCGTTTGTTTCTTTAACCTTTTTTCGAGAAGAGTTTCATTAAGAAAGGACAGTGGGAATGGGCTCATCCTCTGCTGAACCCTAAGCACATTTGATTGGCTGTTAGGTTACTATCGTTGTAAGCGGTGACTACTGT
>NW_004797737.1:123926-128284 GCF_000002075.1 Aplysia californica | reverse complement strand
CTCTCTCTCTCTCTCTCTCTCTCTCTCTCTCTCTCTCTCTCTCTCTCTCTCTCTCTCCTCTCTCTCTCTCTCTCCTCTCCTCTCCCTCTCCCTCTCTCTCTCCCTCTCTTCTCCCTCTTTCTCTCTCTCTCTCTCTCTCTCTCTCTCTCTCTCTCTCTCTCTCTCTCTCTCTCCCTCTCTCTCTCCCTCTCTCTCCCCCTCTCTCTCTCTCTCTCTCTCTTCCCCCCCTCTCTCTCTCTCTCTCTCTCTCTCTCTCTCTCTCTCCCCTCTCTCTCTCTCTCTCTCTCTCTCTCTCTCTCTCTCTCTCTCTCTCTCTCTCTCTCTCTTTATATATATAATATATATATATATTTATTTATTTTTTTGGAAAAGTGTTTTACGGCGCTCGCAACTGCATAGGTCATATGCGCGCGGGACACACCTAATATTTTCAGTTGGTAGGAAATTTTGAATTTTTGCCCGGGTGGCGGCCGAAGCCTAATCTTATCGATTTTAGACCACCAAGGGATATTTAACGTGCGCAACTTGCACACGGGCCCTCCGAGATTTTTCGCCCTTGTCCGAGAAGGCTAGGTGTAGATCTTTCCTACCAGAAGATCAGAGGTGTGGCAGAAAGACAACAGTAAGGAGGGGCCAAGGAGTAGCAGTAGAAAGGCTACAGAAAGAGTCAGGAGCCCAGAGGAAGGGGCAAAGGAGGTGAGGGGGTGGGGGCAGAAAGTGGAAATGAAAGCAGACAACAGAACATTGCTAGAGAGCAGGGAAGGAGGTGAAAGGAGACAATTTTAGAGAAGAAAATTTTTTAGTCGCTACCCGGATTCGAACCCGGGACCTTTGAATGAGAGGCCAACACCTTAACCTCTAGGCCACGAGAGCCCCCAATATATATAGATTTCTATATATTTTTATTTTTTATTTTTTATTTTTTTTAATATCACGGTCTATCTATCTATCTATCTATCTATCTATCTATCTATCTATCTATCTATCTATCTATCTATCTATCTATCTATCTATCTATCTATCTATCTATCTATCGGAGGTTAAAAAAACACCTTCGATCTGCTCCAACGCATCGTGATCTTTGAATGACACGTTTTTTTCATTGAGGCCTGGTTCTTCTATTACTTCCGTGCTGGATTTTCTGCAGCTTTCTTTGATGTCCAAAGTGGTTCACATAGCTCGGCTTCGCAAAATTCTTTTTCTCGTTAGGGAACTCTGTTGTCAAATCAGTAAGGTTTCAATGTCAAACAAGTTTGGATTGTGGTACAACACGGAAATACGCTTATAATTTATACTTCACTACGTCAATTTCTTTATTTTATTTTATTTCTTTTTAATTATTTTTTTGGGGCAAACGAGCAAAATCAAAATTGTATAGCCTACTACCAAAAGGGCACTCAACATTACACATTCAAATTTGACAGTCGTTGTGAAACAATACCAGTCCTGCATCTGGGAAACTCACATTTTAATCATGTGACAGAGAGGGTTTCCCGCAAAACGCATGCAGTCTACATCATAAATTATACTCTTTGGTGTCGAAACTGTGAATACCGACCGACCATTGTGTTTGCTCAAAGCGGTCGCCCATATTTCAATGGTCTAAAGAGGCGTTCACGGCGCCAACGGTCAGCCCCGCGAGTCATAACTGACTGATGAGATGGTGAATTCCACACAGGTGTGGGATTCACGGTTTCATCAGACGGTGTTTATTCACAATTTTTTATTACGTCAGATTACATGTTTGAGTTGAGATAATTGAAAAATAATTTTACTGGGACATGTATCTCACCGTGCATTATCAAAATTCCGCCCCCCCCCAAAAAAAAAAAAAACGATTTTCGAAAATTTGTCAAATTCACGGTTTTATCAGGCGACCGACGCAATTGAACTTTAGCCACCCATTGTCGTGTTTGGTGTTCTGTTTGCCGCCTACTTCCCTGAGTTACCTAATCTGGCCAAGACTCCTGATCGGCTAATTCAAGGACCGCCCAGAGAGAATTAGAGGGAATTTTAACCTTTCTTGTTCGGCTGTGAGAGTCAATATCCAAATCAATACAACCCTATTTTTATTATTATTTTATTTTATTTTATTTTGCAGGACTGTAATTTCTACAATAAGTATTTAGCACAGTTCCCCATTTAGAATAGCCTTCTGAGAACTGAGAAGTACACTGAAGGAAAGAAGAATCTATAACGAATTTGATCGGGAATTGTTGTGTGCTAACTTGGTTTTCAATGTGTGAGTGTGTGTGTGTGTGTGTGTGTGTGTGTGTGTGTGTGTGTGTGTGTGTGTGTGTGTGTGTGTGTGTGTGTGTTTATAGCAGTTGTACAGTATCTGATTCTGGACTGATCTGTATGGGACAGCGTCTTTGGTAAGGTCGACATTTTGTCATTTCACAGGTTTCATATTTTTACATGGCGAGTGCAGATTTCTGTGTGTGTATGTGCGCGCGTGTGTGTGTGTGTGGTCGTATTAAGTGTTTGGGTGAAGAACAGGGGACTAGGGGTAAGATGCTTTTACTTCTCACCTTCAGGTTATTTTTGAGTAGTGTAGTAGGTTTATTTCTGTTGGGTTTGTTTTTTGTTGTTGTTTTTTTTGTTTTGTTTTGTTCTGTTTGTTTGTTGTTGTTTTTTTTGTTGTTGTTGTTTATTTGGTTGTTTTGTTTTGTTTTTTGGAGGGGGGTTCGTTTCGTACCGACCATGTCAGTTTCTCTCCATTTCAGTGGCCTCAGTCAATGTTCAGTCACTATCCGAAAACTCACACTCACAAAATTATAAAATTTGTACCTGCGTGTATTTCCTTCTGCATAGACCTACTCTTTTCATACATTACCCCCCCCCCTCTCTCTCTCTCTCTCCCTCTCTCTCTCTCTCTCTCTCTCTCTCTCTCTCTCTCTCTCTCTCTCTCTCTCTTTCTCTGTACCTGATCTCTCCGTTTGAAATCATTATTTCTTCTATAGCTGTTCTGAAACGTGAAAAGATAATAATAATATAATAGAGCAAAATGGTTTTCCAGTTACTGATAAAAGCGTTGTTCCTCTCCAATTGACACAGTCTTTTAAATCTCCCTTTTTGACAGTGGCGGTGGTTGGTTCTAAATGTGAGTGGGGCTGAGAAATCAGGGTAGGTAGAGTTAAAGGTAAGATTTCCTTGGGTCAGAGGAAATTCCAGATATGTGTGAGTATGTTTCATTCACACACTCACACTCAAACTCGCTCATATGACCTTATAACTTATACAGTTGCTGGGGCCTTAAAACACTTACCAAAAAAAAGTTAATTAATTAATCAATTAAACACGCAAAAGCACACATAATACAACAGTAACTGGATTAGACCGTGGGGTCGCGGAAAGCCAGGAATTCCTAAAACGTGGGCCCGTGAGCGTATTTTGGTTACTGGGTCTCTGGGAAAAGTGTGTCATGAACTTCCCCCGCATTGTCTGGGCTGGCAGAGAACGAGCCCTCTCTAACAACAAAATCCGTGGGCTCTCGTTTGTTTCTTTTACCTTTTTTCGAGAAGAGTTTCATTAAGAAAGGACAGTGGGAATGGGCTCATCCTCTGCTGAACCCTAAGCACATTTGATTGGCTGTTAGGTTACTATCGTTGTAAGCGGTGACTACTGTGTTTGGATAAACGAGCATGCATTTGTGTTCACCGCATGCAACTAAAGGCAAAGGCGGAAGATGTTCTAACGATTTCAACTGCTTATCTTGTTTATTAGAAGAAGCCTTCATTTACGGAGGGAAAGAGTTGGGGGTGGGGATGGGAGTGGGTAGGGCTCAAGCCCTTTAGCCCTTCACTAAGCCCCGCCACTGCTTTTTTTGGTAGTTTTAATATGTTTCCCTTTCTCCTTTCCAAAGGTGTGTTTCCTTTTTCAAGAATTTCATAGCAAAAGTAATATCTAAAAATCTTTTTTTCCAATGAGCATTACAGCGGTGGACTTTTGTTACTTTTCATTTTCATGATAGTTGACAAAATTTCCGGCACGACTGTTTTGTCCGTGTTTATGTTCAATTCCTCCCTTGGCTGTACTTTGTCAAAGTTTAATTCATTGGGGGCGCGAAGGGGGTGCTCGGCAGTTAAGAGAAACTCTTGTAGGAACCCCCCCAAAAAAATCGGCTTTTGGTTTTTTTTCTTTCGGGGGGGCGGGCGGGGCCGCCTTTGTTTCCCGGGTTTTTTTTTTTTTGGGAGGGCCCGGGGGGGGTTTAAAAACCCCCCCGGAGAACCTTTGAAAACCGGGAAAAATCCCAAAGGGATTTTCGTGGAGGGGCTTCTCAAAAACCAAAAAGTTTTTTTTCCAACGACCCCCGGGTGTTTTTTCCCCCATTTTTTAAATTTGGGGGGGGGGAGAGA
>NW_004797737.1:121683-123826 GCF_000002075.1 Aplysia californica | reverse complement strand
CGTTCTAAATTACCCATGAATGCTTTAAAGTATCCCCTCCCCCCCCCCCAAGTTATTATTTGCAGTGTCCTGCAAGATATTCAATTTTTCTTCTTTTCTTTCTCTTATCGCTTTCCATGTTGTTGTTTTTTAATCCACTCTTCAGATGGTTTTGTTCCCTATCCTAGAACTTCTTCCGTGGTGGTGACATATGCTTATTTTATGACCCACATATTTCATCACTAACTTCATAAATTGAAAGTATATACCTTAAATTTGTTCAATTGTTTTATTTTAAATTCTTTAGCAATGTCTCGTTTTCTCAGTTTTGTAACTGTATTCACTTGCCATTTTAATTTTAGTTTGATTGTTGCTATGAAGATGGAATGATCGTCCCACCTCAGCCCCTCTATATGCGCGGACATAAATTAAGAAGGTTCTGAATTTCTTTCCAATGCAAAAAATGATCACTTTGATTTTTTTAGTACACCCAGTGAACACCAAGTAAATTTATAGATAACGTTTGTGGAAATAAGTGTTCCACCTAGAACAAGATTGTTAAAGTGCCCCATACATGATCAAATCTGCTTGCCAAACATTTTTATCATTTTTTTTATGTTTACAGTTCGACGTTTGCCCTACACATTCACATTTTTTTTATCAAGCATTAGTATGTGCCAAGAGTTTGTAATGGGCGGACCAACAGCGTTGGCTCTTGCTTTATCCTTTCAAAGAAAAACAAAAAAGAAAAGAATTTAAGTGGGCAAAAAAATGAGCCAAAAATTTGATCGTGTGTGGGCTTCATCAAATTTAAATTGTGCAAATGTATAGTTTTTTCAGTGCTGCCGGACAGAAAAGATCCACTTTTTATATCATCGTGGCGCCATCAAAGGAGAAAAAAAAATATATTCTGGAGCTGATTGAAGTGTACCAGGAGTACGTTTGCCTGAACTATGGAAAGCTAAAAGTAAAGAATATAGTGACCGAGATTTAAAAAAAAAAAGCTGCCTATGGCGCTTTGCTGCTGAAATACAAGGAGTGGTATATAGAAAAAAGAAAATTAACTCAATGAGATCGAGTTTTCGAAGGGATCAGTTGAAAAAGTTGCATAATTCTCAAAAGTCCAGGGCCATTGCCAATGATATCTACGAGCCTTCATTATGTTTTTTTAAATGCTATTTTATTCCTGCGTAGTCAATCTCCGTCCATCCGCAAAAAGTTTCTGAATTCATTTGGCTCGGTAGCCTACATCGCAACTCATCTAATAATTTAGAATGGCCAAATTTTAGCGCTGCAAAAACCAATTTTTGGTCCACTTTCTTTTCTTTTTCGGGGGATTTTCTTCACAAGGCTAAATCAAGAGCCAACGCTGTTGGTCTGTCCATTACAAACTCTTGGCACATACTAATGTTTGATACAAAAAATTGAGTGTGTAGGGCAAATGTCAAACTGTCAAAAAAAGAAGCTTGATAAAAAAAATGTTTGACAAACAGATTTGAGCGTGTATGGAGCACTTTACACTTATTTAAAAATTCAGCCATATTATGATGTTAATGCTAAATATGGACACTGAAGTTGAAAGAAATGAAACAAAATTGCATAGGATAGCCTAGGCTTAGGGCCTAATGCGCGATGAGAAATTTCATGTTATAAAAAGGCTTTCCAAAAGATCTAAGAAATAACATTATAATAAAAGCAGGGGAGGAGTACCCCCTCATGTGAAGAATAAAACATTGTGAAGAGAAAAAAAAAAAGTAGAAAATTATTGAGTTTAGTTTACAATGATATGCCTTAGTCAGAAGCTTCCAAACAATTCCACAGCCCCCCCACCCAAAAAAAAAAAAGAGTAAGCAGGAAAAGGGGTCAAATTGAATTAAATAGGCCCCTGGTAAAAACAACATCACTGCATTGGGTCTAAAAGCAAATTTTACCTCTTGAAAATCTCCACACACTGGGAGTGAAAAGAAAGAGTCACCTCACTGAAGAAATTTTGGCTGGCATAGGCCTATAGGCACTGAAAACGGTGTAAAGTGTAAAATCTGGGAGCACCGCTCCCATCAACTTCCTCTACTTCCTTTTAAGGGTGGGCCGACTCCGAGAACTTCCGAACTTTCGACTCCGAACATTTTTGGGCGCGAATTCGTCGACTTCGACTCCGAATTCG
>NW_004797737.1:118332-121583 GCF_000002075.1 Aplysia californica | reverse complement strand
TCTCTTATCGCTTTCCATGTTTGTTTTTTTATCCACTCTTCAGATGGTTTTGTTCCCTATCCTAGAACTTCTTCCGTGGTGGTGACATATGCTTATTTTATGACCCACTATAGATTGTCACATATTTCATCACTAACTTTCATAAATTGATAGTATATACCTTAAATTTGTTCAATTGTTTTATTTCAAATTCTTTAGCAATGTCTCGTTTTCTCAGTTTTGTAACTGTATTCACTTGCCATTTTAATTTTAGTTTGATTGTTGCTATGCAGATGGAATGATCGTCCCACCTCAGCCCCTCTATATGCGCGGACATCAATTAAGAAGGTTCTGAATTTCTTTCCAATGCAAAAAATGATCACTTTGATTTTTTTTAGTACACCCAGTGAACACCAAGTAAATTTATAGATAACGTTTGTGGAAATAAGTGTTCCACCTAGAACAAGATTGTTAAAGTGCCCCATACATGATCAAATCTGCTTGCCAAACATTTTTATCATTTTTTTATGTTTACAGTTCGACGTTTGCCCTACACATTCAATTTTTTTAAAATCAAGCATTAGTATGTGCCAAGAGTTTGTAATGGGCGGACCAACAGCGTTGGCTCTTGCTTTATCCTTTCAAAGAAAAACAAAAAAGAAAAAATGAGCCAAAAATTTGATCGTGTGTGGGCTTCATCAAATTTAAATGGTGCAAATATATAGTTTTTTCAGTGCTGTCGGACAGAAAAGATCCACTTTTTATATCATCGTGGCGCCATCAAAGGAGAAAAAAAAAATATTCTGGAGCTGATTGAAGTGTACCAGGAGTACGTTTGCCTGAACTATGGAAAGCTAAAAGTAAAGAATATAGTGACCGAGATTTTTTTTAAAAAGCTGCCTATGACGCTTTCCTGCTGAAATACAAGGAGTGGTATATATAGAAAAAAGAAAAATAACTCAATGAGATCGAGTTTTCGAAGGGATCAGTTGAAAAAGTTGCATAATTCTCAAAAGTCCAGGGCCATTGCCAATGATATCTACGAGCCTTCATTATGTTTTTTTAAATGCTATTTTATTCCTGCGTAGTCAATCTCCGCCCATCCGCAAAAAGTTTCTGAATTCATTTGGCTCGGTAGCCTACATCGTAACTCATCTAATAATTTAGAATGGCCAAATTTTAGCGCTGCAAAAACCAATTTTTGGTCCACTTTCTTTTCTTTTTCGGGGGTTTTTCTTCACAAGGCTAAATCAAGAGCCAACGCTGTTGGTCTGTCCATTACAAACTCTTGGCACATACTAATGTTCGATACAAAAATTGAGTGTGTAGGGCAAACGTCAAACTGTCAAAAAAAGAAGCTTGATAAAAAAAATGTTTGACAAACAGATTTGAGCGTGTATGGAGCACTTTACACTTATTTAAAAATTCAGCCATATTATGATGTTAATGCTAAATATGGACACTGAATTTGAAAGAAATAAAACAAAATTGCATAGGATAGCCTAGGCTTAGGGCCTAATGCGCGATGAGAAATTTCATGTTATAAAAAGGCTTTCCAAAAGATCTAAGAAATAACATTATAATTAAAGCAGGGGAGGAGTACCCCCTCATGTGAAGAATAAAACATTGTGAAGAGAAAAAAAAAAGAAGAAAATTATTGAGTTTAGTTTACAATGATATGCCTTAGTCAGAAGCTTCCAAACAATTCCACAGCCCCCCCCCACCCAAAAAAAAAAAAAGTGTAAGCAGGAAAAGGGGTCAAATTGAATTAAATAGGCCCCTGGTAAAAACAGCATCACTGCATTGGGTCTAAAAGCAAATTTTACCTCTTGAAAATCTCCACACATTGGGAGTGAAAAGAAAGTCACCTCACTGAAGAAATTTTGGCTGGCACAGGCCTATAGGCACTGAAAACGGTGTAAAGTGTAAAATCTGGGAGCACCGCTCCCATCAACTTCCTCTACTTCCTTTTTAACCCACGCACCATCGCGGTTGCACAGGCGTGATCACACAGCAGCCGGTAAGACAATATTACTAGTTCTAAATATTAGATACATCTTCCTTTTGTTTTGTGCTATTTTAGATTCTTGTACCGATAGAGACTGTTTACATGTTTCATAGCTAGATTCTAGATCTAGGTCAAGGAGTCAACTTTTTCAGCATCTGCCCACCTGTCGAGTAGTCTAGAGTCTACTTACAGACAATGTATGTACACAGCAGCACTGTGGCAGCAGTAGGCCTACTGTCGTACTGGTAGATCTACTAATCTGACGTCCGTGACCATGTTGAATGTTGTGTCGTCTGCTTTCGTCTTCATCTCTTCTCACTTTCTGCCGCTCCCCCTTGCTCCTTCCTCGAGGGCCCTGCCTCTTTCTGCAGCCTTTCTAAATGGAAGTGGCTATTCTCACCCGGGGTGAGAATAAAAATACGATCCGCGTGAGAATAAAAATACGATCTCTAGAATCTAGATCTAGATCTAGATCTAGATCTACCTCTCACCCCGGGTGAGACTTGGCAGCGTAGGCTATTCTCACCCGGTGTGAAACAAGACCTGTTTTTCCTCATTTTGGAATACTGTCTATCAGTGTGGATGATCAAATTAGCAATGAAATGCCAATCACCCACTGTGCCTTGGGCCGGAAATCGCCCTCCGCACGAGGGGTAATTTTTGGGCTGCTCTGAATCAGAAGTGACTCTCTGTCTTCTAAGTATAGTTACGGGAAAACTCCTCAACGAAAATAAATGAAACTCGGCAACCAACCAGAGGAAAGGTTAAACTAACGACATGCCAGCGTACAACCCCGAACGATTACTAGATCTAGATCTAGAACCGGAGAAATTGCCGTGTTTGTGCGAATTTCCTCTGCGGTTCGAAAACTAAGCGGAGCTGCAGGTTGATCGCCGACCACACAAGCGCCCCACATGTCTTCTTTATTGCTGTAAAATTTCAGATCTCTGCGTTTAGTAGATTTTCCGTACCAACTTAAAATTACCACCCATTCATTGATAAAAGGAAGAGGCTAGCCGTACTTAATGACGGCTAGACTGGCAGTCTAGCCGTACTTATTCTTAATATGATGGCTAGACTCACCATTTACAAAAAATAGGCCTACTGAATTGTAAATATACATTTTTAATGTGCAGTACCTAAAGTTAAAGTATTTGTATTTGAGACAAAACCAGGTGCCTTAATGACAGTGCATGTATTTTAAACCTCCTGTTTTCTAATGTTAATAGGGCGTAAGATAAGTACGGCTAGACTGGCAGTCTAG
>NW_004797737.1:115549-118180 GCF_000002075.1 Aplysia californica | reverse complement strand
TTCGATCTCCGACTCAGACCCCACGAATTCGCCGAATTCCGAATCTCGACTTGACTTCGCCCATGCTTACTTCCTTTTTAACCCACGCACCATCGCGGTTGCACAGGCGTGATCACACAGCAGCCGGTAAGACAATATTACTAGATCTAAATATTAGATAATCTTCCTTTTGTTTTGTGCTATTTTAGATTCTTGTACCGATAGAGACTGTTTACATGTTTCATAGCTAGATTCTAGATCTAGGTCAAGGAGTCAACTTTTTCAGCATCTGCCCACCTGTCGAGTAGTCTACTTACACTTACACTACAGACAATGTACACAGCAGCACTGTGGCAGCAGTAGGCCTACTGTCGTACTGGTAGATCTACTAATCTGACGTCCGTGACCATGTTGAATGTTGTGTCGTCTGCTTTCGTCTTTGTCTCTTCTCACTTTCTGCCGCTCCCCCTTGCTCCTTCCTCGAGGGCCCTGCCTCTTTCTGCAGCCTTTCTAAATGGAAGTGGCTATTCTCACCCCCGGGGTGAGAATAAAAATACGATCCGCGTGAGAATAAAAATACGATCTCTAGACTCTAGATCTAGATATCTAGATCTAGATCTAGATCTACCTCTCACCCCGGGTGAGACTTGGCAGCGTAGGCTATTCTCACCCGGTGTGAAACAAGACCTGTTTTTCCTCATTTTGGAATACTGTCTATCAGTGTGGATGATCAAATTAGCAATGCCAATCACCCGCTGCGCCTTGGCCTTGGGCCGGAAATCGCCCTCCGCGCGAAGGGTAATTTTTGGGCTGCTCTGAATCAGAAGTGACGGTAAATTTTTACTTTCACTCCCGCACACAGATGCACTGTTTCAGGGGGCAAACTGCAGTACTGTTTGCTGCAGATCACACATAAAGCCACTAAAACTGTCGCAAATCAATTATTTTCAAGACAATTTCAAATCTAACTGTAAAATATCAAATTATGGGTAAAAGGCCCCCCTGGTACCCCCCGATTGGTCCAAAGCACGTCTATCTCGGTTAAAAACAATCAAATATTTCAAAAGCTATTAATTTGCGACGGACATGAAGTTGATATTCGTGTTCTGCGCATCAATATTTAGTCGAAAATAGACAACTGGTAGCTGAGTGTGAGATGGGAGGGAAAGTAAAAAAAATACCGAAGTGACTCTCTTCTAAGTATAGTTACGGGAAAACTCCTCGACGAAAATAAATGAAACTCGGCAACGAACCAGAGGAAAGGTTAAACTAACGACATGCCAGCGTACAACCCCGAACGATTACTAGATCTAGAACCGGAGAAATTGCTGTGTTTGTGCGAATTTCCTCTGCGGTTCGAAAACTAAGCGGAGCTGCAGGTTGATCGCCGACCACACAAGCGCCCCACATGTCTTCTTTATTGCTGTAAAATTTCAGATCTCTGCGTTTAGTAGATCTAGATTTTCCGTACCAACTTAAAATTACCACCCATTCATTGATAAAAGGAAGAGGCTAGCCGTACTTAATGACGGCTAGACTGGCAGTCTAACCGTACTTATTCTTAATATGATGGCTAGACTCACCATTTACAAAAAATAGGCCTACTGAATTGTAAATATACATTTTTAGTGTGCAGTACCTAAAGTTAAAGTATTTGTATTTGAGACAAAACCAGGTGCCTTAATGACAGTGCATGTATTTTAAACCTCCTGTTTTCTAATGTTAATAGGGCGTAAGATAAGTACGGCTAGACTGGCAGTCTAGTACGGCTAGACTGGCAGTCTAGCCGTACTTAAGTACGGCTAGACTTCTTGTCTTGCCGTACTTAAGTACGGGTAGACAGCCAGGCTAGCCGTACTTAAGGACGGCTAGACTGTCAGTCTAGCCGTACTTAATATTGATGGCTGAATTGTACGATCTGCCATGGAATATAACCTAACCTTACAGACAATTTGCAGCAAACCAACTCAGAGGTCTCTTGACAAAATTCAAAATCAAGCTGTACGATTTATCTCCGGAGCTTTGAGATCCACTCCAACTGCAGCTTGTGAAATCCGTACGAACCTGGAACCCTTGGACTTGCGGAGAGAGGCAGCAGTAGTAGAGATGAGTGAGCGCTACAAAAGACTGGAGAAAAACCACCCAAACAGGAAAATAATTGAACAGAGACAACCAAAGAAACGGATTCATGGAAGATCAATACTTGACACAGCCACTGAACTAGCAGAAAAACACCATCTTCCATGTAACAGAGAAATACTGAAACCTTTAAGACCAGAACTCCCCCCAAACACTAACATCAAGAACGCCAACATGAAAACCTCCCTCATAAAAGAGACAGTGAAAAAGGAATGTGACCCAGTAGAACTGAAGACAACAGCTCTGAAGACAATTGACTCCTACCCTAGTGATTCAATTCATATTTATACAGACGGGTCAGCCTTCAAGGGAACTATAAACGCAGGCTTTGGGGTAAGAATTGAACATCCTGACAAAACATGTGAAGAGCTATTTGACGCATGTGGTACTTCTTGTACAAATTACGAGGCTGAGGCAATCGCCATTGAAGCAGCAATCCTCCACCTGACCAACATTTTCATATTATATCCAAACAAAATCAAGAACACTATTATCTTCACAGACGGAAAGTCA
>NW_004797737.1:111811-114862 GCF_000002075.1 Aplysia californica | reverse complement strand
ACGGGTAGACAGCCAGGCTAGCCGTACTTAAGGACGGCTAGACTGTCAGTCTAGCCGTACTTAATATTGATGGCTGAATTGTAAATGAAATTTTTAGTTTGCAATGCCTAAAGTATTTGTATTTCAGACAAAACCAAAAGGTGCCTTACTGACTTGCATGTAGTTGAACCTGAATAATTACTAGATCTAGATCTGAGACCTGTGTACTTAACAGGCTTGAGTCGATAGGGCCAAACCTAGATCTAAGTACGGCTAGACTCTCAGTCTAGCCGCTAGCCACTTCGTTGATAAAACACTAGATCTGGAAACTAGATCACGCATTCCAAACGCGAGGTGCCGGCATGCAAGAGGCGCGTGATCGCTAGGCGGCATGTGATTGGCTGCCTATAACCAAATAGGTCACCGATGACTACATCGCGAGTTTTCCCGATAGCGCTTTACTGAGTTTTAGAAGGGGTGATCGCGTCGCGATAAAAACGATGTCACGCAATTCAACAAATTTCACGCTTTAAGATCCAAAGACATCGAAAAAGTGATAGCAGAAGTAGATTCTGCACTAAAAATCACATGGAGATGCCAAGTTCCATTCATATGCTCCAATTCATTATATGAACAGTTTTTCCTCAAAATACATCAAAACATGTCCCACATTTTGGTGATTTTTTCCTATATGAAGGTCTTCCAACATTTTGCAAACAAAAATCCCAATTTTTAAAAATTTAAAAACCATAGTTCTTAGAATTTACTCTATTTTCAAGCCCATTTTAAAGTAATTTGGATAAAAATTTAATTTTTCATTGTCATTGCTAATCAAATTGATAAGGAAGAGGCTAGCCGTACTTAATGACGGCTAGACTGCCAGTCTAGCCGTACTTAATAAGTACGGCTAGACTACCAGTCTAGACCAGCAGCCGTACTTAATGACGGTTAGATAGCAAGAATCCTATATCAATCTATATTATAATAATATTGGGTGAAGCTACAGCGAGCATGTAGCAAATCTCTGTGATTGGCAGAAATATAGATGACATATTTCAGCCATCTATTTTTGGCGCCGCGCGGGGTTTCCCTCGCCACTTGACCAGATCTCGCCGTGGACCGCGACGCGCACACTGGGCGGGGATGCAAGGTTGGTTTCATCGCCAACTGCTTGCGGTGTACGTGTGTGCGCGCGCTTGTTTTTGTGTGTGTGTGTGCGGCGCGCTCTTTCTCCTCGCCCCTTCTCTATAGATCTCTCTCTTTCTCCTATCTCTCTCTCTACTCAACCTTCTCTCTTTTTTCCTTTTTCTCCTGCCCCCCTTCTCTCTCTCTTTCTCTCCCTCTTTCTCCTCCCCCCTCCCCCCCCCCTCTCTTCTCTCTCTCTCTCTCTTCCTCTTTCAACCCCCCTTCTCAATCTCCCTCTCTCATTCTCCCCCTCTTCTGTCAGGGTTGGGTTGATTTAGATCAGTTGATTTTTTAAATAAAAATCAGTGATTTAAATCAATTTTTGAAAAATTTATTTTTATTCAGTTTTTACATATTTCAACATTCAGAATTCCTTTCCTAGGTTTCATAAAACAGATATAAGGTTTAGTACACTAATATAATCATGCTTAAAAGTCTGCTTCCCCCCCCTTTCACTGTAAAATAATTCAGTATTCAATTTACTTTTTTTCCCCATAATTGAAATCAGAGCGGGGTTGATTTTAATTTAATCAGTTGATTTTTTTTATTTTAATCAACTTGATTTTGTGATTTAAATCACTTTTTTTTAAATGTATTGTTTTTACATATTTAAACATTCAGAATTCCTTTCCTTGGTTTTATTTAACAGATATAAGGTTTAGTAGACTAATATAATCATGCTTAAAAGTCTGCTTCTCCCCCCCCCCTGTCACTGTAAAATAACACAGTATTCAATTTTCTTTCTTTTCATAATTGAAAACCAGGTTTGGGTTGATTTAAATCAGGTCGATTTAAATCAGTTGATTTTTAAAAATTTAAATCAACTTGATTTTAACAAGAAAACTCCGTGATTTAAATCACCTTTAAAAAATGTATTGTTTTTACGTCTTTAAACATTCAGAATTCCTTTCCTTGGTTGTACAAAACAGATATAAGGTTTAGTAGACTAATATAATCATGCTTAAAAGTCTGCTCCCCCCCCCCCCTGTCACTGTAAGTAGTAAATTAATACAGTATTCAATTTACTTTTTTTTTCATAATTGAAATTAGCATTTTCTTTTTAGACAAACACAAGCGCGCACACGCACACTGTAATAAAATACAAGTTTATCTATGCATAATTACCCCCCCCCCCCCCCCCCCCCCTTTCTTTTTAGTTTGAAATTTTCTTCTTTTTTTTTTGGCTGGGGCCAGGATCCCCGGATAATAGCAGATTAAGGCTTTCTTTTGCAGTTGCTTTCGTTACCCATGAGTTAAAATAAAGACAAGACCCTCGCGCCTAAAAGAACATATTTTACGCCCCCAGAAACCCCGAGTGTCCGCAACAGAAAAAAGAAGAAGACCCGTTGAAAATGTGTAGAAAGCAATTTTTAAAAAATTTTGGATTTTTAAAAACAAAAAAACGCCGCAACGCGGGGCTTCGGTGTCTCTGTCGAAACTATTCGCCCACCCGCCCCCAAGATCTTTTTTTATCCACTAAAGAAAAGTCACGTTATTTGTTCCTTTCTGAATCGAGCCTTCGGGTTTGTTATTGCCCTTCGGCGAAACATCGGTCAGTCATGTTCCCATTTGCTCTCTGCCCTATCGAGTCACGCTCGTTTGCAGCCGCATGTCCGTCATCGCGCCCCGAATTCTCGACCGATCCCTCAGATGTCTCTCTTGCTTCATGTGAGTCGATAGCTGTCTAGTGACGGGGATAGGATACTGACACTAGACATACTATGCTTGTTGAGACAGGGAGACGCCCCCGTGGAGAGAGCGACAAACACCCGACGAGCGGGGGTGTGACCTGGGGAGAGAAAGAAAGACAGAAAACGATGGTAGAGAGACTTTCTTGCTTGTCTCACACAAACCACCAACGAAGGTATGTGTCTGTAAAATAGTCAG
>NW_004797737.1:109593-111711 GCF_000002075.1 Aplysia californica | reverse complement strand
ACAAATTATAATTATGGGAAATATATTTGGTCCATTCGGAAGAAAGAGAAGGGAGGGAGAAAAGAAAAAACCCCAAAAACTTTCGAGCCCCCGCTGGAAGCCTCATCGCAAAACCGCTTGTCCATTTAGGCCATCACACCTCCTCACAAAGATGGGGTGGATTAAGCTCAATATATTTTCAACACTGTTTCAGAAGTTTTCGAACTGGGCTAAACGGGGCGGGGACTCGTAGGCCTAACACAATATTCACCACTAGCCTACCACAGCCAATCAGAGCACCACTGGCGCCTGGCTGACGGGGGCTGCAGCAAGCCGCAAGTATTAAGTACGGCTAGACTAGCCGTCATTAAGTACCCGGCTAGCCACTTCGAATTGATAAAGGTAGTGTCAATTGCCACGGAGTGACGCGGTGGCAATTGACAAAAATTGACTTTTTGTCAATTCCCACAGAGTAAATTGGAGCTCTTTTGCATTGGTGGGTAGATATCTAGCTTATTGTGCTCGAGTGCACGGTGTTGTGCGTTCGCCTCTCTGTCCCTCTGTGTGTTGGTGTATGTGTGTGTCTTTTCCTGACCGGAGTGTCTGCGTACACGGTAACCGGGCACGTAGCCTCAGGGTCTACGTCCCCAGTAAATGGCAACCGGGCCCTCCTCTTTATCTACGAACCCGGTAATGGGGCATTTTTTTTTGTGGGGGGGGGGGGGGGGCTGTCTGATAAGAACTGTCTAAGAACAAAACAAAAACCAAACCTAGTTGTTTTGCCGAGTAAGAGAGAAAGGGATTGAGAGAGAGAGAAGAAAGAGAGAGGGGGGGAAAGTAAAAGAGATAGAGAGAGAGGAGAGAGAAAGAAAGAGAGAGCGATAGTGTGTGTGTAGGTGTGTGTGTGAGTGAGAGAGAGAGAACGAAAAAAAAGAAAGAGAGAGAGAGAGAACGAGAAAAAAAAGGGGGTGGGGCTGTCTGGTAAGAACTGTCTGTGAACAAAAAAAACCCCAAACCTTTTGTTTTGCCGAGAGAGTGAGAGAAGAGAGAGAGAGCGGAGTGAAAAGTGAAAGAGATAGAGAGTGGAGAGAGAAAGAAAGAGAGAGAGATAGTGTGAGTGGGAGAAAGGGAGAGAGAGAGAGATTTCAATTCATCATAAGATTACTATCACTTACCAATCTGATGAATTATTAGTGTGTATGTGTGCATTAATGTATATTGCATGAGAAGAAAGGAAGTAGTAAGAAATGTTTTTGAAAAATGAATATTCCATTGTAAAGCGCATTGAGCTACATTTTTGGAAATGCGCTATATAAATGTTATATATTATTATTATTATCATATTATTATTAGCAGACGTAAGGCTGCAATGGAACACTTTGCCTATAATTGCTAGAAAAAGCAATAATCGAAAAGAGCTGAATGTGCTGGCTTCATCACAACAACAAAAACTATAAAACAACAAATTATAATTATGGGAAAAAATATTTGGTCAGTCGGGAGGAAGAGAAGGGAGGAGAAAAGAAAAAACCCAAAAACTTTCGAGCCCACGCTGGAAGACTTCATACGCAAACACGCTGTCCATTAGGCCATCACAACTCTCAACAAGATTGGGTAGATTAAGCTTCATATATTTACAACACTGTTTCAGAAGTTTCCGAACTGCTAAAACTGGAATCGTAGGCCTAACACAATATTCACCACTAGCCTACCACAGCCAATCAGAGCACCACTGGCGCCTGGCTGACGGGCTGCAGCAAGCCGCAAGTATTAAGTACGGCTAGACTAGCCGTCATTAAGTACGGCTAGCCACTTCGAATTGATAAAGGTAGTGTCAATTGCCACCGAGTGACGCGGTGGCAATTGACAAAAATTGACTTTTTGTCAATTGCCACAGAGTAAATTGGAGCTCTTTTGCATTGGTGGGTAGATATCTAGCTTATTGTGCTCGAGTGCACGGTGTTGTGCGTTCGCCTCTCTGTCCCTCTGTGTGTTTGTATGTGTGTGTGTCTTTTCCTGACCGGAGTGTCTGCGTACACGGTAACCGGGCACGTAGCCTCAGGGTCTACGTACACGGTAAATGGCAACCGGGCGCTTTTCATTATCTACGAACACGGTAATGGGGCATTTAGTTTCGTG
>NW_004797737.1:77743-109493 GCF_000002075.1 Aplysia californica | reverse complement strand
TTGGGGGGGGGGGGAGGGGCTTCCACCTAGGATCTCACGGCTGGTATGGCCCCTTTCACCGTTCTAATACATTAACATCTACTTTTTACCCGGCAATCGAAGGTTCTCATACCCGATACATTTGCCCGCGCACTCTTTTCTCAGGACCGATAACTGGGTATTTTGTTGTGGGGGGGGGGGGGGCTTGAGCTAGGTGCACGGTAACTGCGTCGCTCCCTTCATGACCTTGACCTTTTTCCTTTTTCACTCCGCTTTTTGTGTGTTGTGAGCGGAATGTAAATTTAAAAGAATGACCCCAATCTACCCCTTGTCATCTTTCCTAAGGGAGAGCAAAGTGAAGTGACACTGAAAATCTGCGAATCTGGAGCAGAAAGCTAAAATATAGATGTTTACAAAACATGTAATACTATCACGAGAGAGAGAACGAGACACAGAAAACAGAGAGAGAGAGAGAATTAAAAACGTATGCTCTTGATGAGTTCATACCTCTCTTAAAGCAAAGGACAATGAAACAAGGGGATCCTTGACTATCACCCATCCAATGAAACGCGGACCTTTTGGTTAAAAAACGCGGCTTACTAGGTATGAGCATGACGGTTCCCAATTCCGTACAGGGCTTACACCAATGCACGCTTTTCCGTAGTAGGAAGCTCTAGTACCAGTAATAATCAAAATTCTAAATACTAAGAGTTGCTTCCAAGTTCAGTTTTTGTCATCCTATGTTGCCTTCAACCCCACCCCTCCCCTCGACTGTACCTTTTAAAAAAATCAATAATCCCCCTATTCCGGAGCCCTATACTTCGCGCAGCGTACAAGTTGAATGAACTTTGGTGACCCGAAAGATCGCTGGTACTCATAATGTGATGCGAAAGTACAGGTTCACTGACCGGTCACGATGTCGAGCCCGACAAGACGCTTGTTACATTATTATTGAATGAATTTTTTCCAGCCAAATGTAAACGAATATTCCATTCCAGACTGGGAGACAGCTATGCTGAGCCCATTTAAGAGTAGGGGCAGTAGAAATTGTCTACATGTTCCCCCTTCTTTGTACTTGGCTTTTTAAATCTTAATCAAATCTTAATCAAGTGGAAAATGTTAACCTTTGATTTTTAAAATGGAGGGACTTTGTACAATTCTTATTATGGAATCTTCAGTAGGATTATTAATTTTTATATTGTTTAAAATTATTCATTACAGAAAATACGGCAAGATGTCCAAGAATAAAAAGAACAAGACAGAAGAGGCAAATGATGTGCTCACAAGGATTGCCATTGTCAGCACTGATAAATGTAAGCCCAAGAGATGCCGACAGGAATGTAAGAAGTTCTGTCCTGTGGTTAGAATGGGTAAGTTCAAATATTTTACCTTCACTGCTATGGTAATAGTAATACTTACTTTTGCGTTAAATTGATTTTATAATTGTACAGTCCAGCACAGGCATAGCAAAATCCACGGGATGCGGAAATGTTTTTGTTATGAATTTCTCTGTGAACATATCTTATAATTCAAAGAACCTATGTTAGAAAATTTTTGGACCCGAAAATCTGTTTGCTATATATATATATGCATGCTGTATGTTGCTTGTTGTTGGGGTGCATGTTATACTCTGAAGTTGTGATAACTATATGGTGTATTATCTGTTGGTGTTATTTTACGTAAAGCCTTACTCATACCTGCCGACCCTACAGAAAAAATCAGTATATTACCGACTTTTTTCGTCAAACTGCCGATCCACCGATTTTGAGAGATAAGCCACCGCCAAGCGCCCCACGTCTTCTTTATTGCTGTAAATTTTCAAATCTTTGTGTGTAGTAGGCCTACACTTTACGTACCAATTTTGAATTACCACCCATCCTTTGATAAAACACTAGAGCTGGAAACTAGATCACGGAACCAACACGTGAGTTGCCGGCATGCAAGAGGCGCGTGATAGCAAGGCGGCATGTTATTGACTGCCTAAAACCAGAGAGTTACAGTAATACAATGTTAAAACTGCTAAAACTAAACAGGTTACCAATGATGTCATTGCGGGTTTTCCCGATACTGCTTTGCTAAAGGCCCATTTAGACGTACAGTTCGCTGATCGACGAACTGACAGTTTAACCGACGGACGCTCGATCTGTGTCATCGGTAAACTGAAAGTTTGTCGACGAGAGAAGTTCCGCTTAGACGTACAGTTTTTTATCCGTCCTTGGACTGTTGTAGCTAGATCTAGGTAAAAAACGTCAACAATAGCTGAAGCAAGCTACATGGATGATTTGGCAGCATTTTTTGTTCTCAAATCCAAATACAAATCTAGAAACTGGACCATCTGGGCTAAAGAATGGCTATTAAAAAGAAGTACCTACACACACAAATATTCTATTTCCACAATACTGGCATCGTTCGATAATGTTCGATGAACTGTAGAATAGTTTACTTTTTCAGTAGCCACCTCCCCTCCAATTACTATTCGTCGGTTTTGGTCCCAAGAGTGTTTCAGGGGGACAGCTAGAAATCTAATAAGAATGTGAAGGGGGGGCACTTTACCATGATTTGATGTTTTGCCGTTAGGTTTGATATCTCTCGCTCGCCGCGCATCAAACATAACTTCTGATCTAGATCTAGATCAGATCTCTAGGTCCAAATAAGCGGGGTGGGAACTGTTGAAAAGACGCCCAGATTCCTTGTTATTCCACACGGACATTGTACTAGAACTCAGCTTACTCCAACACATCTCGGCAGTATACTACACACCACGCAGTACATTTTTTTGCCTTCACTTTTGAAAGTGAAGGGGCTGGCGAATGGTAATTCAAAAGCAAACACACAAACATAATTTAACTTGGTGATCCGGTATTAAATTGCGCTCCCCGCGTGAATTTAACTAATTTTGGGTCGCTGGTCATGAAAATCTTATTATTTTTTTGATTTGACGAATATTTAGGAAATTTTTGGAATGTATTTTCAACTACGCCTGGGGTAACATCAAAGAAGCCGCTCCCTCGTCGTCACTGCTTCGGTTCGCCAGCCGGTAAATATCTGGCGTCGCCAGATATCTGGTGGTTGGACGGAAAACCCTTCGATATCGAGAGAATTGCTCAGTTTCCATGTGAAGTTGACGGGATGCCGGCCATCCTCTCGATATCCTACAGTTTGTCGATCAGCGAACTGTACGTCTAAGTGGGGCTTAAGGTGTAGAGGGGTGATCGGCCACAGTTCAAGCGATGTCACGCAATTCAACATATTTTCCTGCAAAATTAATATTACATCCAAAGATAGACTTTGAAAAAGTGATAGCAGAACTAGATTTATGCACTAAAAATCACACTGAGATGCAGATTTTCATTCATATACTTATATACTTCAGTTCCTTACTGACTTATGAACAGTTCTACCTCAAAATACATTTTAAAAAGCCCCACTTTTTGGCAATACTTTCCAATGTAAAAGTCCCCCCCAAAATTTTGAAACAAAAAATCCCACTAACTTTTTAAATTTATCAATGGATTTTTAAAATTAATAAACAACAGTTCTTAGAATTTACTCTTCTTTCATTTAAGCTGGATAAAAATGTAATTTTTCATTGTAATTGCTAATTTTGGTTTTTTGCTCTTTGTCATTTTCTACATTTCTTTGAAGTCGCAAACACACTCATGTATGTGTGGGTCAAAATATTAATGCGGGTCCCCAATTAAGTATGCGGCAAGTGGTAATATAGCCTACTACAGATTTTTGGACAAAAATTTGTGTCAACTACAGATTTTGGCCCAGGCAATGTTGGCAGGTATGCTTACCCGGGTAATATATTGTTTAACCCTATGAAGTTTGATACACTTCGCACAATTGATTGGGCACCCTGATTGTATACTTTTTTAACTTCTAGGACTGTTGCACATGCAGTGAAAATGGCTGCAGTATTATGGTTTCCTTTCCGGGGGGGGTGTTTGTCTTTTGCCAAAACATGAGCCAATGGTTTTTACCTTTTGTTTCACAGGAAAACTGTGTATTGAAGTCACTCCCACCGATAAAATAGCCTTCATCTCTGAGGAACTCTGCATTGGCTGTGGTATTTGCTCCAAGGTTAGCATTTTATTTTTTTTAAATTAAACGTGGAACAGTTACAGTTTGCTGTGTGAAATATATGATCATGGAGAGGATTTCCTGTTTATTTTGAGGTTACTAGAAATTGTACTGGTTTTGACCAGATGGTCGTGAATACATCGGTTATCGATTTTCAGTGTGAAATAATTACACAGTATAACAGAAAAATCAGATTCTGACTGAAATCATTCTTCGGACCAACTTTTAGGAGGTTTTCTTCTGGTTTGCTCACCTTCTAAAAGACATTCTGTTAGTATTATCCAGGTTTTGCGTTGCTGACTAGTGGCAGTAAAAGTTCATTCTCTTATTTTCCACAGAAATGCCCTTTTGAAGCTATCACTATTATTAATCTGCCTAGTAACCTTCAGAGGGACACAACCCATCGTTACAGTGCCAACTCTTTCAAATTGCACAGGTTAGTCTTTGATCTGGTTAGTCCCTTTATATCTCTGCAAGTTTTAGTGTGGGTATAATATAGCAATGCCCACAGAGCGCGTTTTGATCTGCCCATTTTTGGCCCCCGCCGCAGGGGTGTTTCGTGGGACGCACTAACACAAAGGTTGTTGTCTTCAACTTGCTCTCACGCCGCTTCTCGTGAATGGATATGAATGAAATTTGGCAGCCAATCAGAAAAGAGGTCAATCTCGCAGTATGCAGTTTGACAACATTGGACCCATCCTAGAAGCAGTCGAAAACGTTTGCGAAAGTGGTTGATGAGGTGCGCTTTGAAGATTTTTCGGAGCTGTGATTTGTCAAACTGACTGATACATTGTACACCATTTTTCTTTATTCCCTTAAAATTTCATGCTTCTGTGTTTAGCGGTTTTTGCGTAATCTTTAAAAATGTGGGAGTAACTAAGGGAAAAAGCGACATTGCCATTTGCGCGTGCTGGGTGGAACGACCGGCGGCTGGGAAATTTCCACTGAGTGACGTCATCAGCCATCGAGCGCTTCAAACGAGGTCCCGCTTATGTGAACCGGAAAAGAGGGGGAAGGATACTTGAAAACTAAACGGGGCCTTGATAACTTGCATTTTAGTCGCAATACAATAGAAGATGTAGTCATTTTTATTTGCTTGATTGCATGACAGAAGAATAGAAACAGAAAAGCAAACATCTTGAGAAGTGGTATGGCATTGTGCTTGCGTTATGAAAGCCTATTCCCCCCTCTGAGGAAAGCATACACTTGGACTCGTCCTGTGTACTCTGTTTGGAAAAGTGAGGCATTAAGATTGTTTTTAAAGAGTACGGTACTTATTTAGTCCAGTCTGGGAAGATAGTCCCGTTTATTCATTGTTATCGTTCACGTGTGGGTGCGTGCGCGTGTGAGAGAGAGAGAGAGAGAGAGAAGTGTGGGGAGGGGGGTAAATATGTTACATTTATAGTATGAGTTGTAGCCTACACATGCGAAGTATTCCCATGACTTGTAAACTATATTATCTAAATGCATCTTAATCTACCACACAATAGGACATTGACAAACAATGGATATACACTGAGACGATCTTATTTTCTATTACAAAGTATGCATGCTTTTACTAGTAGAGAACTGGATTTATTAGACTAATAAATCCAGTTCTCTACTTACATTTTTGTGACAAATTGATCAAGAGCCTTGCTTGGCAAGGAGGAACCTCTTATGTTCCCAAGTTCCGTTTAAATATCATGACTTTGGGAGAAGATATGACTGATAATCTTTGTAAATCTGTCAAGAACGCCACTTTTTTACCTGTTAATGTCTTTACAACTCAAAAAGTATGATGGATATTAAAAATCTGACAGCATGAGTAGATTTTACATTAAAAACTGTACTAGGATTAGACTGCCAAGTTTCATTTACATACTCCAAAAAATAGGTGAGCTATGACAAATATTGTCTCAAAAAGCACTGAAAACCGCCACATTTTTACCTATAAACGTCTTCATAACTCAAAAAGTAGGATAGCTGTGAAAAATCTGAAAACAGGACTAGATTCTGCACTAGAAAATGTACTGGGTTGCCAAGTTTCATTTAAATACTCCTAGAAATGAGCGAGTTATAACGAATATTGTCTCAAAACCCACCTAAGAACGTCCCATATTTTGGGGGGGGTTTTCATTATATAAGTGTACCAAAAATTAATTGATTAAAAAATTTGTAACATTTTTGTTTATTAATGGATTTCAAAAATTCAAAAAGTTCCATGCTCTGTGAAGATACAGCTACAAAATGCACCTATTTGCAAACACTTTCTGTCAAAAAAACGTTTTTCGTGGTCATTGCTATATAATAGATTTGCCTCATTGTAGTTGGGTTTTATGTAATTTTAATCATGATAACAGATTACATTTATATTAGAGCTGTGTCCATTCAACTTCACTATTCAACGTTCATGATCAATGCTCTATTCGGAGCACAACCATATGAATGCTGTGCAAAGAGTTTTCATAACTATTCAATATTCACTGGTTGTACCATGAATAGCTTAAGACAGGGCACTTGACTCTTGAAACGCAGCAATTGTTACTCTGCATGAAATAAGCTGTCGCAATAAGCTCCTATGTCCCTATTCGAAATTCGGAGCATTATGAATGGGGACATGATGTCGTGGCATTGCATTGCCCTGTCTGAAAAAACACGCGCGCTCATTGGCCCGTACCGTGAATCATTAGCAAATGTTGAATAATGGACTTACATGTTTTAAAAAAATATTTGACAGCGATATTCAACATGAATAGCTCACCCTTCAAAGCATCTGTGAAATTTTATTTTCTCAAAATCACAAGACTTATGGATGTAGTGCGTTTCCTGTAATAAAGTACTCCTTGCGTACAAAAATACAGGTTCCTAAATTATTTGACTCTCTCTCTGTGTCTCTCTCTCCCTAATTCATCTCTTTCTCTCGCCCTCCCTTTCCAAGGATACTGCAGCTTTGGAAGTCGCTAATTTTACCTCCGATAACATGGGCTTAGGGCATTTGACAAGCGTGTCGACAATATGTTTGATACTGCTGGAAAAGTAATTAATACAGTGAAACTTTTGATTCAACAAATTTGTCAGCCCTGACCTTCAATATCGTTGAATCAAGTGTTTGTTAGAGCAAACATGGGGTTTTTGTGTAGATAATCAGTCAACGAGCGAGTAATGTATAGGGACGTAACAGGTGGTATGATACCCTTAAAGACTTGTTTTGTTTTGTTGTTGTTTGTTTTTTTGCCCCTTTTCGACTTTTATCGAAAGTAGTTTTCTTTCTTGGAGAGGCATTTTCATTTCTTTGATGCCATATATTCAAGAAATGCTGGAAAATTCCAGGAAAATAAAATGAAGTCTATCTAGAGTCTATCAAATGGGAACGTTTAATTTCACAGAGCAGCACAATTCATTATATAGATCTATGTTTAAACTAGCTTATTGCTGTAATACTGATCTATAGCCAGCGAAAAAATGATTGATGCGTTTTTGTCTTTACTGACGTTCTGTGCCTGGACTGCTAGGGTGGTTCCCCCCCCCCCCCCCCCAAGACACACATTCACAGTTACACATATGCTCGCCGCCCATCCGACCCCAACACGTGCTAAGATGTGCACATGCCAACAAAACATTTTAAGTGTGTTGGTATGAAACAAGGCTGCTGGTTGGTCACATAAGAAACTGTAGACAGTAGGCTAAAATCAATTAACGGTTCTCGATGCAGGTGCTATGGATTGTCTCCATGAATAAATAAAAGCTTTATTTTCTGTAGGGAAATGAGCGAATCAGGGTTATTTTGATTGATTTTAATGAAAAAGAACCTGGTTCTGAGTACATTTTGTGTTCTCTCACAATAATAGGTTTGTATGATGTTTTGTGTTATTAATTACACAATAAAGTGGGATGACTTGCTGACTAATGTCAAAACTAATTGAAATTGATTGCAAATGGCATTGGTAACCAGTACTTTCGTAGTCAGTTGATCAGTAAATTGTTTAAAAATAACTTAATGCGTGAAGGGAATTTCATGAAAATGTTTATTTTTGTTCCTCTTTCTAGGTTACCCACTCCGAGACCTGGTGAAGTTCTTGGTCTGGTTGGAACAAACGGTATTGGAAAGTCGACAGCCCTGAAAATCCTGGCTGGAAAGCAGAAACCTAACTTGGGCCGTTTCACTGTAGGTTTAGGATTTGTGTTAAAGTCTGTTATAGCATGTACACTTTTGTCTGACCGCGGTTAAAACAAGGTAAAAAGAAATGGCTCTGTTCAGTCTTCTCCTATCTTTGCATACTGGTCTAAAAGTTGGATGACCAACAGAATCTATCTGCCTCTTTATTACAGCAAGCACTTAATACATTAAAAAGTTTGCATATTTTTCTCAACACCACACTTAAATATACATCTAAGAAACGGGGTGAGTAATTTTCGAGACTTGGGTGGAGCACCTGGAGATGTCTAGACAGCTGTGGGGTGAAATCGACATGCTTGCATTGAAATGTGGGAGCCAGGTGGTGTTTCAAAAAGAGCAATTTGTTGGCTGGGTTACTGAAAGTTACTGAAAATTTATTTTAGTGATCCGGGGTGTGCATTCAAAAAGTGGTTTTTAACCCTAACTCTGGCAAGGACCGATTAGATCGGCCCATTTCCTGCCATAAAACTGGCAGGGCCGATCTCATAGGACCATATAGTAAACTGCTGCTTCTGCCTTCCAACTAAATATTTGGGGCTTCCTAAAGTGATTTCTGATTGGCTAAAATGCTAATCTCCAACCAATCAGAATATTTCTACAATTCTGGCTTAGGAGAAGAATATTTTACTTTCAAAACAGAGGGATGTTTTGAAAGCTTGTTGATCAGGTCACAAGCCACTAATGCCAGTGTAGATCTATCACTTGTGTGGGTCTAAAATGGCCAAAAATCGATCTTTTTTGGATACATTTGAAAGTGAATTGACTAGAGAAAGTAATTCAGACACTGTTAGTGGTGGATTTATTGGTGTTCAGTCAAGATTGGGATTAGATCTGACAGACAATGGGGATACATGTACCAGTTCTCATCCTGCCCCAACTTCTCTTTCAAATGGAACACTAGATTCTACTACTTTGGGAGTTTAATAGGGGCAGAAAAAGGAGAGCTATAGAGTAAAGTAGGTTTCTTTTGCTATACTAATTATTACAGACTACCAGCAGATTGCTGAAAACCACATGGTTACAGTGTTTTTATGTTGAGTATGGTATGAAATTAGCGAGTATCAGCTGCGCTCGAAACAGACCACATGACAAATTGAAACAGTCATAACTCATTACCTGTTCTTCTCAAACCTATAAAACTATACATTTTCTGAAAGGTAATTGAAAAACCCATATTTCTGCTATCTCACATTTTTTATAACAGGAAATGCATTAGATTGGTGAATATGCTAATGAGCATGTACATTTTTTTATGTCAGCCATCTTGGACTTCAAAGTTACATAACCCCTTGAAAATTAAATCAAATCATGTGTTCAATGGCAAAATATAAAAGTTCATTCAATTATCTTTCAGAAAATATATACTTTTGTAGGGTTTTTATGACCTGTGAACTGCGCACTAGTCATCATCTCATTTCGCCCTCCCAAAAAAACTTGGAAAACTGAAATGGCATGTTTCTCTTCCCCTTTCAGGATCCTCCCGACTGGACAGAGATCCTGGCCTATTTCAGGGGTTCGGAACTTCAGAACTTTTTCACAAAAATTCTTGAAGATGACCTGAAGGCTTTAATCAAACCCCAGTATGTTGACCAGATCCCAAAAGCTGTGAAGGTACTTTGTCAGCGATGTTGAATGCATGAAATTTATATGTTTATCAGCATCTTATTAATTGAGACCTGTGATTAAAAACCATTGCTGTTCACATTCTGAATAAGTCACTGTGGATAATTTTCTTGTATGAGGTCTCAGCTTCCTGTCATTGGCCTCTGCTCTGTATGTTCTCATGTCTATGCGCACATACATATATTGAATTTATACAGCTCTCTCTATTGTAAACATTCACCCCTTGTTGTCAGATTCTCGTATGGCTTGGTTTGTGTGGTGGTTTTTTATTGTGTGCCTCTTCTGCTTTCTTTCAATATAATTTATGAGGCATCATGGTGAAATCAGGCGCACGTCAAAATAATGAACTTTTTGTTTTTTGGCTCAACACCTGGTAAATCAATTTAAGAACACTTTTATATGAAGATTTTGTGGAGAATTGATTAACTCTTTATCTCCAGCAAGCCTCTGACAGCGGCTCGGACACAGTCCTTTACGACGACATCAGCATCAAATTACTTTGGGGTAATTGCTGAAAACGGGTCCCTTTTATCGGGAGTTCATTCATTGGATGAAGAACTATCACAGTAGGTTCTCTTGTTTTGATTTAGTACCAAAAAAGGGACCCGGCATAGTCGGAGATCAAAGAGTTAAAAGGCACCCAAAAATGTGAATTTGCAGTTTTCAAGGACTTTTAAGCTATGAATCATTATGAAGGTCACCAAACTTTTGCGACCATTTTCTCGCTAATTCTACTTCTCAAACCAGGATACCCCACCTCCTTTAATCGCATCTTGACATCTGTTCTAGATATTTATTTTTTACATCGAAAGCAAGGCAAATGAGCAACCTTTTAAGACGACACCAATAACGGCATATGCCGAATGATGAGTGCCTGATTCCACCGCGTAGTGACACATTTTGGTCTGTTACTAGCCGAATATTGGTCCAATTGGTTCATCCTATTTCTCTATAATGTCCCTGTTTTTTGTTTATTCTTTTCCTACCACAGAATGTCTGTTATCACATCAGTGCGCTTCTTTTTATTGAAATAAAAAGTCCCCACTGACTGCTGAGAAGAGTGGTCTGTGTCTTTCCTTTTCCTTTTCATTTACCTAAGAGATCAGGTAATCTTGGCACAAGAGTTGAGTTAGCGGTAGTAAGTCCTGAGGCCTATGATTAAAAACCATTTGCTGTTCACATTCTGAATAGTTACTGTGGATTATTTTTCTGTATGAGGTCCATCAGGCATTATTTAATTTTCTTTTTGTATTGCTATTTGAACAAAATACAATTTGAATGTATGGAATTTTTTAAATTTTATTCTTCAGGGTGCAGTACAACAATTACTGGACAAAAAAGATGAACTGAAAAACCAGATGGAAGTCTGCAGACAGCTAGGTTATTCTTTTTTTTTTTTCAACTTTGGGGGGTTCCTGATTTGTGTTAAAATTATTCTAATAGTATCAGTGCTTCCACTCTTCCGTATTTTTACGGAAATGCGTACTTTTTGCCATTCCCGTACTTGTTCCGCCAAAATGTGGGACTGCATCGGACTGAAATTCCGTAGCAAAAGACCCGTACTCTCCTTTGTATCGCCTTGTATAGTATAAGTTTTGGATATTTACGGTAATTCTCTCGGCAATAGTTTGTTATGGTATAGAAACCTGCCAGATTGTACATTTCCTGCCATTGGCCATTAATCCGATATGCCCCATGCTTTCATTGCGGGTTGGTGGGCAGTACATTTTGTACCTGCAGTTTGATCAACATCTGGCGAATTTTTTGTGCCACTTTCCTCCTTTCTATCATTCCCTCACTCCGTCTATCTTTAGATTGTTGCCGCGGCTGGAAAATGTGCGTTGATCGAGTGTATCGACTTGTGATCTTAGGAAATTACTGTCAGGAAGAAACTTTTTCGCAAATTTATTGTCTAGATCTAGAGAACTTATCAGTGCGAAGATTCTACCGCACGAGAACGTGATGAAAGAAATTTGTGCTAAAACTACTAAAATCAAGAATAATGCGAAGTGGTCTTACGAGGTTGTGACATGCGACATTCAGACATGAAAATTCAGGGATACGCTGGGTAACTGTATTGTGAAGGTACATATCTATTTTTGCCTTTTATCAATGGTGGGATGACAAATTAATTGAAAATAGTAGCAATGGAAGGGGAACCTGCTTTTAACTCACTGACTACGGATCCCGTCACGGGGCGGACGGTCGGTCGGTTCGCAGGTACGGATTCCGTACCCCCGACGGGATGGACTTTGCGGTTTTGTTCTGTATCTTGTGCTCCCGTCACATGAACGGGAATAGACTCCAGTGCTAGTTTTGCCTCCTGTTTAGTTTCGTGCCGAGTTTGGCGGAAGTTTCGTGGTAACTTTTTAAGCAATTGAAGGTGAAGGACAGTCACCTCATCTGGGGTTGACCTGACCGGAACTCGCGCTACGTTTTTTCTATACAAATGATAGTAATCCGACAGTTGCGTAGAAGTAATGGTCACATGAACAAGAATCACATAATTTCGCTGTTTTCGATACTTCTGTATGTTTTGCTAGTTCTAGTGACTCAGGATATGATGTATCTGATAGTTAGGACCCTGGATATCTACCGGAACATGGCCCGAGTCGTAGTTTTAGTGCTAGATCTAGCACTAGTACTGTTGTTGTTGTTCGCACGACGAAATCACAACTTCATTCCCTACATCTGTCTCATGTAATTCAGTGTATGGGTCTGAATAAACGCACTGACCAGCTTTTATATTTTCTCCAAACACTCACACATGGACACAAATCAAAACAGAACACTTTGAACTTTTATTTTTGTTGTTGTTGTGAATTTCATTCTATCTGTCATGTCTGGAAATTTTTCGAAAAATCAAATTCATTTCAATTTTGAAACAATCATAAGAATTAAAGTATTAGACCTAGAGAACTTAATTTTTTTTCAATAGATTAAGTTTGAAAGTTACTTTACTGTGTCAATAGGGTAATTCTGAGAGTTGTGGCGGTGTTTTGAAATAGCCCCCAAAATGCCAGTACTCAGCGCTAGAGATTTGTGAAAGGGGCCAGTAGTCAGTGAGTTCAACATTGCCAGCAATGGAAAGATATGTGTGAAGAATTCAAACAAGACAAAATCTTGGTGAAAAAAATAGATTCTAATATGGGTTGTTTGCAATCTCTTCAAACAGGCTCCCAAATGCCATTATCAACCCCCTAAAAGTAATAAATTTCAAATTCGTCGGGGGCTTCGCCCCCTGATCCCCCGCAGAATTTTCCTTACTTTGCAGCTTCAGTTGGTGGAAGTACTGAGTATATATGAGTCATGATCATATATAATGGATGAGTAATTTTTAAAATAATTTTAGTTCCAAATAGAATATGAGACCTACTCTAATTCAGGCCTGTGATTTAAACTTTTGCTGTTCACATTCTGAATATGTTTTGTGGATCTTTTATCATTATGAGGCCTGTAAGAAATTAATTTTTATTTTTTTTATTTTTTTTTAGTATTATATTGCTTTAAATTGAAAATATAAAATTTTGTCTTGTTTAAGATCTGCTGAATGTCAGGGACAGAAATGTTGAAGACCTCTCTGGAGGAGAGCTGCAGAGATTTGCTATTGCTGTTGTCTGTATCCAGAATGCTGACATGTAAGCTGCTTTCAACAAGTGTTTATTTTGTCGTTTAACTGCTAGGAACATACAGAATTTGATGGATTATACTTTTATGAAATAAGTGAAACTGATGTCTGTGATATAGCGGTCAGACCCTTTGCCATAGCATACAATAGACCCGAGTTCAATTCCAGAGTGGGAGAATTTTTATAGACCCTCTCGGTCTTTATGCTGGGACATTTTTGTACCCTTCTCAAAGGTAAATTTTTTTTTTTTTTCAAAGCAGCGAATCCCTTCTCAACCCTGATAGGCAAGGTAGAAGCCTGCCTCTTAAATGATCAAAATTGTATTGATGGGGCATATAAAAAACCCTTCATTAAAAAAAAATGTTTTAGGAGTCAGTTCATGTGTCAAGACCGGATAAATGATGCAATTCACTTAAATAGCATGGAAAAATTGCTGGTTTGCAGTGCTCCCCAGATTTTGACTGCAGTTTGGACCTGTTTACATACACTGTAGCTTTATAGTTCTGAAAGTCCTCTTCTGCGACTGTCTATCTATGTTAATGGTGACAAAAGCAGTTCGTATGATACAGCTTTGCCTGGGCGATAGACCCTGAAAGTAGATTGCGCAAGTACTACTTCCTTATCTGGTTCAGACTTGATAATGGTGAAAAGAAGAAAGACGTGGTCAATGTTTGGAATCAGATTTTCAACCACCAATGGATCATTAACATGTACACAGGTCCTCTGAGATTTTTCGTCCCTATCCCAAGAAGACCAGGTGCTAAATCTGGTCTATCATGTAAATGGAATAGCAAAGTGGAATGGTTTCTCATTTTGCTGGGACTGCTGTCAACCATGGGTTGGTGTATGGGCCACAAGGATTAATGTAGAAGGAAATTTTGTACGACTGACCACAGATACTTGAAACGTCTACTGTATTGGGGGGGGGTCTCCTTATGAAATATAGGAATATGTTAAACTTAAGAATGAGCTGTGTTAAATTGCATTCGTAGACATACTTTCAAAGTTAAACTTACTGGGTATTTTTCATTTTTTTTCATCCACATTCAGCTTCATGTTTGACGAACCGTCCAGTTACCTGGATGTGAAGCAGCGTCTAAAAGCTGCCCAGGCCATCCGGAGCCTGATCCACCCTGACAAGTACATCATTGTGGTAGAGCACGATCTGTCTGTGCTGGATTACCTCTCTGATTTCATCTGCTGTCTGTACGGCGTGCCGGGGGCTTATGGTGTGGTCACTATGCCCTTCAGTGTCAGGGAAGGTATGTCCTAGTGAAAGTAAATGTGTCTGCTCTTGGGCCACTATTTTCTGCTCCTGTAAGACGGCTGCAACCCCATTGTGACCTGTGGATATTTGGCACTAGGTGCTTTTTCAAATCTTCATTTAGTTCGTTCTCCTGTGGTTTTTTAATGTTTGTGAGAGATAGTTGTTTCTTTGATCAGTTCTGCTGGAGATTCATGGAATTATTTTTTTCCTCAAATGATTTTGGCTTGTCTAATGATGAAATCATGTCATGCACCACGCATAAGTCATGTTGATGATAGAATGACACCACACCATTTCCTGAAGACAGTCGGTGTTCTCGTTCTCTGAAAAAAGTTTGCTTAGTTATGTGAAAAATACATTTTTTTTTTTCTTTGGTCATTTTATGCTTTACTAGTTGACAAAGTTGGATTTTATATGATCTTCATTATTTATATATTGGTGGGTATGTTATTGTGAAGTGAAAACCCAGTGGCAAGACTGGTTGGTTTTGTGAGAGGTAGGTAGGACTTATCAGGTGTGTCAGATTTATGTTCATTTTGTTGCTAAAATTGTCATTCGTGGTTGGATTTGGTAGGGAAAAAAGGAGAGGTTTTGTTTGACTTTTCAGGGTTCTCCGCTGATATGGTTTGTGATTTCAAATCTTTAAAAAAGAGTTGGATTTGTTTTTTGTCGCTGCTGACATACTCTTTGACACTTTTTCCTCTTTAGAAATGAAACTAAGGCTACAGCTTAATGTCAGTGATCAGCTCTTATCTTGATTAAAATATTCATAAAGTTCACTTTTATTGTGTCCACTCCCTGATGGCTCTAAGCACTTTACAATCATAACAAGCTTACCATTGGGAAAGTCCTGTGAATGAAACAGACTGCGTAACTAGGTTGAAAACTGGAGTTGCACTTTTTTATGTGCTGGCTTTGGCGGGGAATAATTGGAAAGGGCTAATTAATCATGTCAGATCTGTAGTGAGTTACATTTTCCAGTGTCTCTAAAGTTAAATGTTTTTAACCAGGGGCTTGTCTGATGATGAAATCATGTCATGCACCACGCATAATCATGTTGATGATAGAACGACACCACACCATTTCCTGAAGACAAGGCCATTTTTTTTGTTTCTTTGATTGTCAAAATAGGTGGTTTCAGCTAGATTGAAACTGGTTTTGCTCATTTTTATTTGCTGGTTTCAGTGGGGTTGAACCAAAAAGGCTTAGCTCTAGTCTGTGTCTTTCTATTTTCTTAAAAACTTGCATTGCCCTGCTTTTTTTCATATAGTCCCTTATAATTTTTACTTAACTTTAAAAGCCTTCGCGTCTTTTAACTCATTTCCTACCAGGCCAAAATCCACCACTGGCCCAGGGCTTTTCCTTGACCAGTCCCCCCCATACCCCACCAAAGGGAAATGTCAAAACATCCACATAAATACCCACAAACCATGTCATATTGCTCATCAAACTGGAGGTAAAAAATAATCTATCAGATGTTGATACGGTACTGAAGATTCATTCCAATTATATAAATTTGGGGTTTCTAAAATTGATTATGTAATACAATATAAAGGGTGTCATATGAAATCAACAATTTTCCTGCTTTGAAAAGTCTGAACTAAAAAAATAAAACAGCATCATTCAAACTTCACAGGTTGTTACTTCAAGTAATGCAAAAAAATTCTGAAAGTTATGTCAAGGCTCCCCTTTACGCACATATGTGCGTATATTACCCCTTAAACCTGCAGATAACCCCCTTAAAGTTTTGGTGGTGCGTGAGCGTTACTCTTTAAAATTTCATTTCGGGGGTTTGCATACGCTTTAAGACGTAGGTGGTGTGCGTCAGGCAAGCATCATTTTCCCCCTTCTCTGCCCCAAAGCTGAGTCAATGATTTAACAACACACCCACCACACACATGACACTGCTGTCACCTTTTGTCTGTGACTCTGTGTCAGAAGCAGTCGACCTAGAATCTACTTCTTACTTATCAGCTGCACGAAGTTTCTGGCGACACCGGCCTGTTTGAGCAGAGAAGCTCCGCCCACATTCTGGTCTCTCGCATTATATTTGCCGGTGTTGTGCCTTGAGTTTACCCTTGCCGTGAGATTACTCCCATCCTTCTTTAACACACTAGATCTAGTAAACATGAATAGTCCGCCGTCGAAAGACTGGGATGACTCTGAAGAATAATGAATTAGTTTATTTTCCAACCCTGCCGCTCATCCCAATGTAATCGAGATATCTAGATTTTTTAAACCCAAATTTCGAGCACCACGATTTTCCCGATTTTGATCGCGTGTGTCCCGATTTTGTTGTTGTTGTTGGGGTTTTTTTAATGGTTTTTTTGTTCCGTCTGTTGTGCCGGATTTTTCTAAAATCTTACTCTGCCTTCTTTTCTGTCGAGGGAAGCACTCGTTAAACTTTTTGTGAGCAGAAACTCGGAGCACTATTTTCCTAAATGTCGATGCCGAGTTTAGTAGTTGTGTTGGATCTTTGCACACGCGTGTTATTTCAAGTATGTATAATGGAAGTAGTATTGGTTTGGCATTCCAACTTGGGACATTCTCAAGACCAGGCCCTTGATCATTTTCGCTTTTATTTTTGTTTCAACTCAGAATTCTCCGATGATGGCCTGCTAACTGTTTAGTTTAAATTGCGATGCACAAATGATCAATATTATTCGTAGTTCTGCTGTTACTTTCAAAACAAGCTTTGTCCAAGTTCTGATTAGTCTGGGCCCGTCATCAAGACCTATCCGTAAAACTGCTTCAATCGCTCGTTCGCACCACGTGACATGACTCCCACCTAAGTGAGTTCCGCGAGTGTTGGGGACCGTTGACGGGGTCAATTTAAGTTTATGTACACCGGCTGAAGCGTTTTTCGGGACTTATCCAGGTGGGGGCGTGTAAAACACTTAAACTAGGAGAGCTTGACGTGATACTTCAGGATTTTAAAAAATAATGGTAAAACACACACAGGCGCGCGTACGCGCTCTACACACACACGTATCCCAGGACATTTTTAAAGTCAGTTTGGCAGTGACCTTGGAGATTTGTCGTTGATCCCAATTTTTTAGATTTCATAGATTGGCAGGTCTGATTTTCTTTGTGTATTACAGTCGGAAATGACCCCTTTTGGTTTGTCAACTTCATTTTATTTTTGATTGGCTCAACCACCACCGCCCTTCCCCCTCCAAATGGACACAACTCTAATTGTAGTCAATATTATTTGCTGTTACAATGAAACTAAGTTAATTAAAAATCGTCAGCATTCAGTCTTCGTAATGGTCACTGTGTGTGTCTGTGAGAATGTGCATGCAAGTTAAACGTTTACATGCAAAAATTCTTACTATAAAATTAGGAGATAACTGACTTTTACCCTTTAAGTTTCTAAAACAAGGGTGAAGGAACCTCTTTGGTCTGAAAAGGGGAGCCCTGTATGTACATGTACCTTTATAGGAGTGAAAATATGGGGTATATACTGAAGTCAGGGGAACACTTCTTCTGATTTTTAGGTTTCAAAGGAGACAGCAAAAAAACGCTGATGACTGAAAATCGTCTGTCAGTGCTTAATTTTCTTTCAAATCCGCTTACAGGAAGTCTGTTCTATAATTTCGAAAATGTGGATCGTCCGAAAATTTAGTGTCTTTTCATTACTGGATTGGAATAGACATTGAGCTACTCAACGCCATATTTTGCGGCTCTCGGTCCACGAGCCGTAGTCCAACAAGCCGCAATGGCTCGTGGTAGGAAAAGTGTTAATCTGAACGGTAATCAGTTTGTTCAAAGTGACAGGTTGACCATTTTTTGAAATATCACAAGATTCCTTGACCTAAAAATATGCATTGTTATAAAAATGAAAGAATTCTGCCCATGAAATTTTTTGATCTTGGGAGTAGTGTGAAGAAAATGTGAAATGGTCATTTTAACAGTTACCTAAACAACGGACAGACGAAATCTATGATGATTTCCATATTTGCAGTGCAAAATATTCCCTTGGGGGTCATTTCACAAACTCGTGTGCAGCTTCCCAGTGCATTTAATAATGAGATGGCTGAGATGTAGCGGTGTAAACAAACATGGGCACAAAAGAATGAACAGACTAATCATGTCAGATCTGTTGAAAGTTCCATTTTCCTGTTTCTCCAAAGTTTTAAACTTTAAAATCCAAGGCTTGTCTAATGATGAAATCATGTCATGCACCACGCATAAGTCATGTTGATGATAGAACGACACCACACCATTTCCTGAAGACAAAGCCAAGACCAGAAAGTTATAACTTATTTTGAGTTTGTTTTGTTTGTGTGTTATGAAAAGACTGGGAAGGCAACAATTAGTAAGCGACATGACTTCTGCATATATACTGTGACGTTTCTGAGTAAGGAATCGCACAAGCTCTTTTCTTGCATGGAATGGTTTTGTCATGCAGTTGCTCGATTTGTTAGTTTTATTTTTGTAAGATAGATTTACAAGTTACTTTCCTCCTTGGAATTGAAAAAGACTTAATTAAAGTTACTAAAATACTTCCACTGCAAAAACAAGTCACTGGGTGGGGGGCTGGCGTACCTGATAGCTTTTAAGAGAGGGGGACAAGACTTCACATTGGTTGACATTTTTATCTTCCGCAGTTGCTCAAATTTTATATACAGTGCTCGTTGTGTCTGTAAATGGAATTACGATTAATAACATAAAAGATATTTGACATTATTTGGTGGCCATACGTTAAAGTCTGATACTGACGATATCATTCGTGGGCTTTGTTTTTGTACCTGTCTTAAGTGTGCTGGTGTATCCGTTACTTTTTTTGTTCATATTTTTACTTTCAAGGCCCACCTGAGGTGAAAATTAGTCTCCCATCGTGATCTTGTATAGTTGTATTTTATATTTGTCGTAGCAGTGTTAAAGTGACGGTAGTCGTGAAGTGAACTTTCGCAGAAGTGAACAACTTGTGTTTCGCGCGCTCATATGACCTTAGCAGTTGCGAGCGCCGTAAAACCTTATACTACTATACTAAAGTGACGGTAGTGGGTGGTTGGTGGGTGCTCTGGTGTGGTTTGCTCCTTCTTTCCAATCTAACATCTATCATTTTTGTTTTCCCTTCTTCTTTTTTATGTTTGTTGCTCTCTTGTAACACCTCTAATCTTCTGGCGCTCATATGACCTTATGCAGTTGCGAGCGCCGTAAAACTGCTACTATAACTAAAGTGAAGGTTGGAAATTAGATGTGTGTGTTTTTATTTTTTAGCAAGTTGCCATGGACAACAGCAACCTTGTTGGGTTTTACATGTACACAACCTCTGAGATTTCCATGACCCTGTGATATGTGTCATTTTTGGGCAGAATGACCAAACTGGTGTTTGTAATTTTTTAAATTTTTTTTGGGGGGGGGGGGGGGGGGGATAAATTGTTTCATGGAGGGAAAAAACATTCTTTGGTCTAATTTAGCCTCTTAAAAACTAAAACAGAAATACATTGTATTTTAAAATGGCTTTGTGACTGTAGAGAAATGCTTAGAGGGCTTTTTTTTTTCTTTTTTTTTTTTTTTTACATTTTAAACACAAATAGGATGAACACCAGGAGTCATTTCTGTGTCCAGCTACTGTTTCTTGTTGGACTTCCACCAACTGGTGATATGTGGTCTATCTGCATCGTTCTGTTTGTTCTTCTCAGATGCTTATCTTATGATGAAAACTTGTCATGCACCACGCATAAATTCGTGTTGATGATAAAGAGACACCACACCCTTTTCCTGAAGATGAGCATAAATTTCGAGAAGCCAGTGTTTGTAATTATCTCAGGCTGTTCTGTGAGGGCATTTTTATTAACCTTGAGAGTGCTGCTGAATTGATAAATGAACACTACTGAAATGCATTTTTTCTTGTATGTTCATCTGAAGGTATCAACATCTTCCTGGATGGATTTGTTCCGACGGAGAATTTGAGATTTCGTGAGGCTTCACTGACTTTCAAGGTCGCAGAAACAGCCATGGAAGAGGAAATCAAACGCATGTGTCGCTACGAATATCCCAATATGAAAAAGAAGCTTGGTGAGTGATTTTGTTGTACAGAGCCATCTTGGTGCTGTTTTGGGAGAGTTGTCAGTTTCCTTCATATTACTCATTTTGTGCTTCCACTTGGCTAGATTTTGAGTTTTTATCAATATGAATGATTCTTCTTCTTCCTCTTTCTCGATGTATGGTTTTATGATCATATAGGTTCTTGTTCTACATGTAGGGACGGTATCTCGCTTAACATTAGTTTACTGAATATTCAGACAGTTCTTTCTTCTCAAGTTACTTCTCTTGTTTGTTGTTTTTTATAATATGTTGAATGTAATGCTCTTCAGAAACTTACATTGGGTGGTTGGCGGTTGCTCTGGTGTGGTTTGCTTCTTCTTTCCTATCAAACATATATCGTCCTTATCTCCCCTTCTTCTTTTTTATGTTTGTTACTCTCTTGTAACACCTCTAATCTCCTGGGGCTCATGACCTTATGCTGTTGTGAGCGCTGTAAAACCTCTACTAAAACTTAGAGGAGAAACCTACAGGAAGGGTGTCGAATGTTTGCAGAAGTGTTTTACCAACAGCTAATGCACATACCTTTAATTCAACCAGGTTCGTTTCAGCTGGCCATTGATGGTGGACAATTCACAGACTCTGAAATCATTGTCATGTTGGGTGAGAATGGAACTGGCAAAACAACTTTCATCAAAATGCTGGCTGGTCGACTGGAGCCCGATGATGGAGGTATGTATGTTGGGGGTATGTCGCGGTGGCCAGACTCTTGAGAATTAAAGTAAAATTGCAGAGACCTGAGATTGCCCTGGGAATTAAAGGAAGTCACCAAAATGACCCGAGAAAAAGCCAGTAAGGTCACCTTTTTGCTGGTCACATTTTTTTTTCTTTCCCCACTTCAAGATTGCTATGCTCAAGACTTCCTAAGATTTGAATTTTATCCTGTGGGTCATTCTGAAATGTGAAAAGATAACTTCTTATGATAAAATTGTTTTTATTGCTATTTTTCTTTATGTTGCCCGCTTTGAGATAGACAATGTAAATGGATAAACATATTTCTTTGTTCATTTGCACATATGGTGTAAAAGTAAGGTTTCCTGAAAAATTATATTTTATTGTTCACATATATATCCCCGTATAGTTTAGAGTTTGTTTTCTATTCTTATTCTAATTTTAAAATCTTTTTTTGTTATTTTTTCCATTTCAGGAGAGATTCCAATTTTGAATGTGAGCTACAAGCCTCAGAAGATCAGCCCAAAGCATCAGGGTACTGTACGGCAACTTCTTCACGAGAGAATCCGTGACGCGTACGTGCACCCCCAGTTTGTTACTGATGTTCTGAAACCATTGCAGATTGAGCCTATCTTTGATCAGGAGGTTTGTATACCAGAGTTCTGACCATTCAGTGTAACTGTTCAATGCTCACAACTTTTTTACTCTTGAAATTATATGATATTATATTTTTAAAATCTATGGGGTTAAAACTTATTGTATTCGAAGCATCGATGAAGTTTTGTTTCCACAAAATCATATTGCACTGTCGTGTACTTTTCAGGATGACAGTAGGCCTACATTACATCTGGGTAAATAGTGTGTTCCTTTGGGTCTAAATTCAACCTTAACTCTTATCCTGCGTCTGTGCCCAGATGCATATCTTATCAGCAACCGATTACGTCGGACGTGCCGGGCAGGCCGCCAGGGTCACTCAGTGTGTACTGTTGGTGTACAGCGCGCGCGCCGGGAAACGTGTGTTTTTGCCATGAATACCGCGGGAGTGTGTTAACCGATGATGAAAATAACGCTCTATCTTTCATAGCTTTCTATTTATAAAGTGTTACAAACAAATGAATACCCCCCCCCCTCACAAGCTGATAAGACATTGCGAGTAGTTACGCCCATTCAAATAACCTTTCTGGACGCTCTTGTTGTCATGAATGACCTGAGGTTCGAAAGGGGATAATTTAGGTCAATTTCCGAATGTTTTATACTCAAATTGTTCTTTGTACCTGCACAATGGTATTCAAAACTATCAAACAAGCTTATTTTTTATCAGGTAGTATCATTTCATACAAAATTAAGCTCATTTGAAATATTTTGTATAGAAAAATTGAAGTCTTGTTTCCTGACTATCCTTTTCGAGCTCCTCATGTCTAAGTAGGTCAATTTCTTCTATAATTTCATTGGACGAACATCTAGAGCTACCAACTTGGCATGTTTTGAATGAGACGTATGCCTTGATTACGAACCAACGCAGGCGCTTCTAGAAGAAGGCCACAAACGCACACAAACTCATGCAGGCTGACGCACACACACTTGACCTGCGTGAATGGGGATCCGACTCGGGACCCGAATGACACGTAAGAGGATGCGCACTGTGCGTGCGCTGAGCCAGGGGCTACACTGATTCGGGACCAGAACGTAGGCGAGGTGCCGAAATAGGCTTATCGGGCGACATAAACCGGCTCCCGCAGGATGAGAGTTAAAAGGCGGAGGGGACTCAATAACTTTTTAGTGTTTTTGAAAAAAACAAAATGGGTTCCTTTCCCACCCTCTCATTTCAGGTTGGATTTTTGTTGGTCATTTATGTTGTGGCCGTCCCTGCAAGTAGTTAGTTTCAAGATACCAACCAAGGCTTGTCTAATGATGAAATCATGTCATGCACCACGCATAAACCGTGTTGATGATAAAATGACACCACACCCTTTCCTGAAGACAAACCAGTTGCTGTACCTTTAATTTGTTTGTCATACTCTATGTCACAAATACTGTACGATTGGATTAATTTGATTGACCTGTCCAGTTTGATTCTTGACTTGGTAGGTGCTCTTCTGTGGTTTGGTATCGTCCTTTTCCCTCCTTTTTTTTGTGTGTTGTTACTCTCGTGTAACACCTCATCTTTAGCACTTGTATGACCTTATGGTGTTGCAAGTGCTGTAGAACTGTCTAATAAAGTAATAGCTGACATCGTACTTATCTTACTGCTGTATATTTGAAGAGTAACGGTAAAAAGAAATTATTCTAACATGATTTTGTATTGCTCCTTATGTTATATTCAGCTAAGATCCCGTAGGCTTAAGTGCTCTTCTTTTTTTTTTTACCCGGCTCCTGCACTACATAGGGACTGTATGTTGTAGTACATATTTTGCTTGTGTTCTCAACTGACAGTTTACTGTGTATTTTTGAATGTACAGGTTCAAAATCTGTCTGGAGGTGAATTGCAAAGAGTGGCCCTTACCTTGTGCTTGGGAAAACCTGCAGACATTTATCTCATTGATGAACCATCTGCTTACTTGGACTCTGAACAGCGTCTGCATGCTGCTAAGGTTATCAAGAGGTAATTCCTTTGTTCCAGTCTCGCAACCGGGGGCCGTTAATTCTGCAATTGACTTTTTGCTCGTTGAGAACATGGTAAATTGAATTAGTGACTTGTTAAAAAATAAGAACTTCTCTTCAGAGTTTACAGTGCCGTAGCCCATATTTAGTATTATGTTCAACTGTATGATTAATGCTTTTATTTCTAAGCGCATATGTAGGATTCTGTAGCATGTCTCATTTCCAGGTTAATCTCCGTAGCATGTCCTTGTCCTATTTTGCACACCCTTTTTTCATCCAGCACTCAAGTTGCTCACCGAAGCGATAGTTTACACCACTTTTTCACAAGAGAACTTGTTGACATGATCAAGGAAAACCATAAACAGACCATTGTGGATCAGAAATAATTTGTGAGTCTTCGAGATCGTACAATCCTGTTATTAGAGAAACCATGAAGTTGCTTATCAAACAAGGAATCCGATGCTTTGACTGCACACAGGTGGCATGTCTATACAAGACATCCAATTCCGGCAACTTACCTCAATGGTAGATGGATTTAAAGAAAATGCCAAGTTCTCATTTCTGGTAGTTTTATGTGCAGTATCAATGTTGTAAATGGCTACTCTCGCTTCACTCACACTGGGGCCACTAAGGGAGATGGTCGATTTGTTGTTGTCCAGTATCTATGTTTATGGGCCACCTAGATTTCTCCAAATTGACAATTGCCTCGAATTTAACAAATCTAAGCCGAGCTTACATGCCATAATATGCATACTGCCAAAGTAGACGAGAAATAAGCTATATTTCACTATTTGTGAGGCAGCGTGGTGGAATCAGGCTCTCGTCAAAATAATCAAAGTGAAGAAACTGGCATTTTCCCGCAGGTTTGTGAATTTTTATCAAATTTTTATTTTTTAGCTCAACACCTTTCATGCCCAATTAAAGAACTAATTTCTGTGTGGATTTTTCTGAAAAGCGTTGATTAAAGGAACAAAATTTTAAATTTTCAGTTACCACGGACTCTTCAGCTAAGGAAATAATTAATCTTTGACGGCCATTTTCTCTCTAATTTTACCTCTGGAAATAGTGACCCCCCACCTCCTTCTTTCACAAATATCTCGACTTGTATTCAAGATACATGGATATTTTTTTCATTCAAATAAAGACAAGTGATTAAGCTTTAAAATGATAACGAAAACATCTACATGCCCAAAAATTGACGAGAGCCTGATTCCAACACGCTGCCTCACATTTGTTTGATTGATGTTTTAAAATTCTGGGATCATTCCAAATAGTTTAAAGTAAAAGAAAGCTCTCTGGTTATAACATGAAATGAAGCAGAATAGTATGTACAGATATTTATTTCAGATTCATTCTGCATGCCAAAAAGACTGCTTTCATCGTAGAGCACGATTTCATCATGGCAACTTACTTGGCTGATCGTGTGGTAGTGTTTGAGGGGAAGCCGTCTCTGGACACAAAGGCAAATACGTGAGTACTTGAATTAGTAAATTGTTGATGTTTTGTTTATTTCTTTTGTATTGTTACGTGCCATATCCTCATTTAGTGAAAAGCATTTACTTTTATAGGTCACAGAGGAAAAGGACTTAATTGTATTCATTCTATGCAAAGATCATTTTGAACTCTCAAGACCTGTCCTGTTAGAAGTCTTATGTTGCTGAGTTAAGTTCATTCATAGCAAAATATTAATTTCAACAATAGCCACGTTTTGATGAAGAAATATGGTTTATCAGAATTATGGAAGTAATTGTTTGTGGTGATCGTACTTAAGTTGAAAGATGTAGTACCGGTATGTTTTGTTTCTCAGCCCCACTTTAACTTTTGAAGAACTTTGGGAAAGCTTACTTCATTCCCGTCATGCTCGCGCACGCGCCTCCCGTGGTGCTACAGACTGAAAGTATCTTTAGGCCATTCCCAAAGGGGGGGACATTAACCATGTTCTTATGTACAGTAGAATTGTAATCGTAAATGGGCTGGTTCATCAATGTCATGCTCATAACTGCCGGGGCTCTCGTGGCCTAGAGGTTAAGGTGTTGGCCTCTCATTCAAAGGTCCCGGGTTCGATTCCGGGTAGCGACCAAAAAATTTTCCTCTCTAAAATTGTCTCTTTTCACATCCTTTCCTGATCTCTAACAATGTTCTGTTGTCTGCTTTCATTTCCACTTTCTGCCCCCACCCCCTCACCTCCTTTGCCCCCTCCTCTGGGCTCCTGACTCTTTCTGCAGCCTTTCTACGGCTACTCCTTGGCTCCTCCTAACTGCTGTCTTTCTGCCACACCCCTGATCTGCCGGGCAAAATTCAAAATTTCCTACCAACGAAAAAGTATTAGGTGTGTCCCGCGCGCTCATATGACCTTATGCAGTTGCGAGCGCCGTAAAACCCTATACTAAACAATCATAACTGCCTGGACTGCAACAGGGAATTGCTGCTTTTTCTTTCCTCGTCCTTAGTATCATCATTTTCCTCTACTTTGTATGTTTGTCACACACTTGTGACCCGCTATTTCCGGGGTGCCTTGATAGTCGAAGCAGACTTTGTACATTTGAAGCTAGAGGGGTGAGCAGATTAAGCCTGATTCCCTGTAAGTGCTTCTCTGTTGACATCCACTCCTTGGCGTTCATATGGCTTATACTGTTGTGAGCGCCGTAAAACTTCTACTAAAACAAAACTTACTTCATTTCCCCTGCTCACATGTACAAGAAATGATATAAGCTTTGTTGCATGTTCCATATGCATGTTGCTATTAGTCTGATGTGTTCCATTTCTCCTATTGCAGACCTCAGTCCCTACTGAATGGCATGAACAGTTTCCTGGAGTCTCTTGACATTACGTTCCGACGTGACCCAAACAACTTCCGACCTCGCATCAACAAACTGAACTCTGTTAAGGTAGGTGTTGCATTCGTCGTCCCAGCCTTTGTTCGCATTAGTAAGGGACCTTTCGTAAATGTTGGGAGTGGGACAGTTGTCTTCAGTCTTTCCGTGTCATATTTGTTTTTATATTTAACTCCCACTCCAAGAAATTTTCAGGCTAACGAACTTACTTTTTATCTTTAATTTGTATAAAATTAATCTTTCTTATCGCTCTTCAAATGCTACCAGTACTAACAGTGTTCTCATGTCAGAGCCTGTGATTAAACTATGTTTCCTAGCAAATTATGCTGAGATACATTTTCCCGAATATGAGGCTCACTCAATCCACTTTCCTTTTCTTTACTACCCCAAATTCTGGCTCTGTCAATTTTTGGGCCCAGTATTTTCTTACACTGGGAGTGGTGTCTTTAAGCAGATTCCATGGCCAAAATATTTAAAAGATATATTAAATTTCGGGCTTCCGCTTAAAAACCAGCAGTACTTTCTGTTTGGGCAGTTCGTATAGGAGGAATGCAGTCTTCTCCATCAGAGGGAGAGTAGCGTTAAGAATGGCTGATCTGCAATCAGGGCTATCATGTTTAAGCATAGGAATTAACTGATGGAAGATAATGATTTTTGTAGGAATGTCCCTCAACAGTGACAGACAGGTTAAATAAACGCCCAATATATCTTTTTTAAATGTCAGGATAGTTTCATGTTTAGTTTTTTGTGGCATCTAGCGCATTTTTCCCCCAAAAAATTCTTGAACTGTGTGGGAACAGTTATGCCAAGAAAGGTGATACGAGTTGTAAAAGATAAAGATTGCTGTCCTCTTTAGCTGGTCACCGACCTTCAGAGAACTGCCATCATGGTGAAAGACTTAATTTCACTTGTGAGCTTCTTGTACTTTTCTGGTTTGAAGGATTTTCAACTATAATTTTCCCTTTTCCCACTTTGTGCGGTCCTGGAAAGGTTGGGGATTTTGTAAGAATAATACAAGGTTGTTTTTTTGTTTTTTAAAAAATGAATTGCATGTTTCCCTTATAATTTATATATATAGACTGTCTTTGAAAGCCTATGCGGGTAGTTGGTGGTTGCTCTAGTGTGGTTTGCTCCTTTCCTATCAAACTTCTTTCATCCTGATCTTTTCCCCCCTTTTTTTTTTACTTACTCTCTTGTAACACTTCTAAACTTCGGCACTTATATGACATTATTTTGTTGCAAGTGCTGTGAAAGTGTTACTGAAACTAAAAGATAGCCTATGATTACAAAATGTTTCTTAGCAGACAATGCAGAGACACATTTTCCCGAATATGAGGCTGATTCTTTGTGTAATTTGCTGAGACCGACATGCTGTACTTTTTTTTTTCCCCGTCTTCTTAGGTCTTGGATTAAAAGTTCCTTTAGTTTTCATTTTTGTGAGAGAAAGTATGTGTCCTAACAACAAAAAGCAGTGCTTGACTGTATTGTGGGTTTTGTTGTTTTTGTTTTTTTGTGTCTTAAAATCTGTTTATTCACTAGACAGTAAAATATGAAACTTTTGTTTCTAACTTTATTTTGGCCTGATTTTTTTACTTTGAAACACGTCAGCAAAATGCTGTATTCCAGGGAACATATTGGGAATCATCATGCATGTCTCAATGTAAGGAAAAAGTGTTGTTTTGGACATGTCTATTACCTTGAGTATGAACATTCCTGCATTTTTGTAGATTGGTAAGCTTTTCATGCACTGGCCAAAATATATGTGAAAAAAGTTTGTTTTCGTGTAACGTAGTCTCTTTTCTGTTTATAATATTTTGCTGCATCAGCCTGTGATTACTAATTACATGCTTAGCCAGTAGTGCTGAAACAAATTTTCCCGAATATGAGGCTTTGCAGACAAGATAGATGCTATGGACCTGTATTGTATTGTTAATTCAAATGCAGCCTATAAATACTATAATGTGTCTAATGGCTAATGGTGTTTCACCTTGTTTTTCAGGATGTGGAGCAGAAAAAAGGCGGCAACTTTTTCTTTTTAGAAGACTGAAAAAGGCCTTGTCAAGGGCAGAAACTTGGCATGGCTTAAGGGTGGTGGTCTGTCTTCCTGGTCTCCTGTTGTGGGGGGTGGGAAGTTGTTGCTTGTGGAGTGGCAGCAATGGCATGTGTCTGTGGAACTTCTGGAACAGGAACGCGGCCGCTGGAGAGTGACTCCAGCCCGAACAGATGGATGCGGCCAACATGTGGCTGGCACCGTGGGGAATGGTGAGCCTGAGTGGGAGCATGGTGGTAGTAGACCCTGCAGTGTCCGGTACGGATGTCTGCCTCGGAGTGGTCTGGATGGTAACGCACTCTGGGGTCGGATTATCAGGGTAGCAGGATTCCCATTTTCCAACCCCCCAGCTGGTGGAGCTTTGTTGGTCACAGTGAGAGGCCTCATGGTGTCTAGAAACTACAAGCAATGTTCACGCACCCTTAATCCATACCAAGTTTTTTGTGATATTACTTGTCTTCTCTTTATTTTTGTCTCTTGGGTTACGGATTTTTTAACTCTAAATATTTATTGGTGTTATTATTTAATCAATTATTTAAATTTCTAATCTCTTAAGAGTCCAAAATTGACTGTTTAGGTTTGTGGACATCATGAGGTCTCCATTCAAACAAGCTCTGCTTAAGCACATGGAAGTGGGACTGCGCCGGGGTGGTGGCTGGTAACAAAGTAGAAACTAGTGCTGTGGGTGTTCCTGCAATGAAGGCATTTACCCTTGGTGCTCTGTTCTCAACCCCCTGTTCTCAGATCTTTGCTGCCAGGTTAGCTCCTCGTGAAAAGCATACAGATGATTGTGACAGCCACCCTGAAAACTAAAATGGATGATTTTCTTTCACTGCATTCAGATGGAAGAGTTGCTGCAATGTGTGATAGTGATGCAGATTTTCTGTTTTGGGTTGTCATTGGCAAGACAATGCATGTTCTGCCAAAGTATTGGGCATTAACAATGGTTTGTTTCTTGTACTGTCAGGGCCAGGTTTAGGAGTGTTGTTACATGAGAAAAATTGATTTCTTGTACAACCTCAACCATTTCATGTTACAATTCCTGGGTATCTCCATGGGCAAAGTTTGGGGGGGGGGGGGGGTAAAAACTTGGAGGTGTTCCTGCGCTACACATTCTGACATGGAATGGCCACTTACCTGTTTGAGATTGAGAATCACATGGCAGTCCTGTTTGAGGAAGAGAATATTATGGTAATCAAAATGTTATCATTAACATGTGAGAAAAAGAATGTATTTTCCCTGCTGTCTGCAATTTTTTAAATTAATAAATCTTCTGGAAAGGCTTAATGTCTTGTTTTGGTCCTTTGTGTGTGTGCTGTTTGTTTTTGTGCACTTCATCCAGAAAGTTGTGGCACTGGGGAAAGTTGCCCCCAGTGACATTGAAAGGAACAGCACAAGGCCTGTGTAAGTGTAAGCCCATGAGACAACTCAGCGTCACTATGTGTTTCACACTTAGTTTAGTTAGTTTTAGTAGAGGTTTTATGGAGCTCGCAACTGCATACGGTCATATGAGCGCCAAGGGGCGGGTGTCAACAGAGAAGTCCTTACAGGGAACCGGACTTACTCAGCTCACCTCTCTAGCTTCAACAGCACAAAGTCTGCTTCGACTATCAAGGCACTCCGGAAATAGCGGGTCACAAGAGTGTGACAAAACATACAAAAGAAGTAGAGGAAAACAACGTTAGTAAGAAGGATTAGGAAAGAAAAAGCAGCAGTTCCCTGTTGTAGTTCAGGCACAGTTATGAGTTTACAATTCTACTGTGCATTAGAACGAGAATTGTCCCCCCTTTGGGAATGGCCTAAAGACACTTCAGTCAGTGGCACAGCCCCGGGGGTTCAGCAACACTGTTAATGTTCAAATTGTAACAAGACTTCAACTGTTAGGGGGCTCTCGTGGCCTAGAGGTTAATGTGTTGGCCTCTCGTTCAAAGGTCCCGGGTTCGAATCTGGGTAGCGACCGAAAAATTTTCTTCTCTAAAATTGTCTCTTTTCACCTCCCTTCCTGCTCTCTAGTAATATTCTGTCGTCTTCTTTCGTCTCCTCTTTCGGCCCCCTCCCCCTCACCTCCTTTGCCCCCTCCTCTGGGCTCCTGACTCTTTCTGATCTACACCTAGCCTTCTCGGACAAGGGCAAAAAATCTCAGAGGACCCGTGTGCAAGTTGCGCACGTTAAAGATCCCCTTGTGGTCTAAAATCAATAAGAGTAGGCTTCGGCCGCCACCCGGGCAAAATTCAAAATTTCCTACCAACTAAAAGTATTAGGTGTGTCCTGCGCGCTCATATGACCTTATTAGGCTATGGGCTACTGGGAGTGAACCTCCCCTCTCCTGGGGATTTTACGCCACCATGATTTTCTGAAAGGGTAGGACCTAGGGACTTAACAAAAAAAAGTTTGCACCAAAATGTTGGCAATCTACAGAGTTACGGCCCTTGATTGTCCAGAAATTAAGAAAACACTTGATTTTTATTTTGGGGTTCTCTGTGAAGCCAAAAATGTGTACTTTCATATGATGTAAAACTCAAATATTATAAGATGATGTAAGTGTTGTAAAAAAAATAATTCCTAATTAATTACAAGGTGCAAAGAGGAAAAAAGAAAATTCAAAGGCTAATTTCTAAAAATCTATAGAAATGATTAATTCCATTGCTTCAAATCTTCTATAACTTGATACAATAGTTTTCTGATAGGTACACACTTTGACTCAAAGTTTGACTCAAAGTTTGAGGCACAAAATGAGAAGGATTGTGTGCAAAATAACTATGAGTTAAGGAGTTATGACCCTTGCTATTGCTATATA
>NW_004797737.1:72011-77643 GCF_000002075.1 Aplysia californica | reverse complement strand
CTCGTCCAGGAGGAATGTGGCCATTATCAGTTTTTGTTTTGTTTTGCTTTGCTTTGCTTTGCTTTGCTTTGCTTTGCTTTGCTTTGTTTTCTCTTGTTTTGTTTTGTTTTGCTTCGTTTTGTTTTGCTTTGCTTTGCTTTGCTTTGCTTTGCTTTGCTTTGCTTTCTCGCCGTAACCCTTTGAGCAACACTGCAGGCTGTGCGCAAGTCCCTACTCTAATAGTCCTACTCTTTGACGTTGGTCAGCAGACGCTATTGTCACTTGTCAGGGAATTCTACTAGCCAGTCCACCCTTGCCAAAATTGCAGGTTTTATCATCGCAATCGGGATATGTTATTATTCTACTAGCCCTCCCCCAAACGCGGGAAACCTCGCCCCTGGTGTAGCTGACATTGAAACAACAATGAAACCTTGTAATCCTAGCATTATGAGCATGGTTATTGCTGAGGGGTAAACTTGGGGGGAGGGGGTGTGTGTCCAATATAAATGGATGTTAGACACTTATTCGGCAAATGTGCTCATACAACATCAACAAGAAAGAAACAACAACAATAACAATAACAACAACAACAACAACATCAACAGAGTGGGGGGGAAGGGGTTCCAATACATTGTATATTGATGCTAGACATTTATTCGGAAAATATTTGATATCCAGGAGAAAGCAACAACAACAACAATAACAACGACAACAACAACAACAGCAACAACAACAACAACGACAACAGCGATGGCATGATGATGATGATGATGATGATGATGATGATGATGATGATGATGATGATGATGATGATGATGATGAAAGAAAACTTATTTATGAGACTTCTTCTGAACTTGAATCAATAATTATTCTTTTTAAAAAAAGGAAGGTAACACATATTCAACTCCATACATGTCTCATGCTTTCAAATGATGCGTATAGTTTTTGTTGTCATTGTTGACTTTTTTATGTTTGTTTGTTTGGTTGGTTGGTTTTGTGTTTGTTTGTTTTGTTTTTTGTTTTTGTGTTTTGATTGTTTGTTTGTTGTTCTTTTGTTGTTGGTTTTTTGTTTTTGGTTGGTTGGTTGGTTGGTTGTTTTTTCTTCTTTTGTGTGTGTGTGGGGGGGGGGGGGGGGGGTACCAATTCTTTCAACGAACCAAAACATGAAGGAATCAAACTTTATTCTAGCTTTCCTTCGGATTTTCCAACTCATCAAATCTTGCAGGTTCGAAGTCGTATCGGTGTCGACGCTACTTAAGGCTTACTTTGAGCTTCTTTGTATTGGACTTGATAGAAACTACCCAGAACGCCCTCTTTTCCAGTCGGTTAACACAATTGTTTCGAGATGACTGATTATCCGTTATCTGCTCTGCAAGTAAACCTAGTCAGGAAGGACGAGGGAACAGGTTGAGAGCCGAGGGGAAGGAGCGCGCAAAAAAGGTTTGTGTGAGTGAGGGGGGGGGGGGGCATTTATATACCACCCGAAAGACTGAAATTCCACGGATTAACAAAAGAAACATTAGACCACGTATATATTTTGTCTTGCAACGCACAAAACAAAACGAACAAATCAAATATAAAAATGAAGTAGGCTACCTTCTCTCATAGACAACCCCTACCTACAAATTATGTGGAGTGTGAAATCTGTATGTGGCAGGGTCTTAGTAGTAAGACTAACAGTTTTACGGCGCCCTCAACTGCATAAGGTCATATGAGCGCGAAAAACAGAAGCTGTTTGAATCCACAACAGTTCACAGCACGGTTAGGTTTTCGTCAATTATCAGATTAAAAGGTTAAGAGTTTACGATTTAAAAAATTCTATCTTAAAATGACAATGTACATAATATTAAAATAACAGTACATGTATTTACATAATCAAAAATTCTGTTGGGATCAATAATTTTGTACGTTTAAAATTGAAATACTTATTTCCTTCGGGTCTTTCCAAAGTCCGGACATTCTTATAAATGTGTGTCTAGGCCTAATGATGAAATCTGTATACGACACAGAACGGTTTCTCATCTCCCTGCGAGAGGCATTTATGTGTCACGGAGGTGTGCCCGATACACAGTTGAGTCAAAAGGTTTTTGTGAGCCCAATTTGGGCACGATATTGTGGAGTTTATTCTTTAATTGCTTACCCCAATGTTTCTCCGACATACTGGAGGTGCACTTTTTAACTTTGCTTCTCAAGTCTCTAGATGCCCACATGGTTAGGAAGCCATGCGAACACGATATTATGTTTCCATTGAAGTGTGGATTTTCAGTTGTAACTTAACTTTTTGGGGGTGTATAGTTGTTTGATTTGCGAATGAGGCGATGCAAGACAGGGAATCGGACAGGATAAGAAAAGACGCTTTGGGAGAATTCTCTACGGAGTCCAATTCCATGTTGATGGCAGTGGCCTTCGCAGAAGAGAGGGAGATTTCCGGATGGAGCCTCCTGTGGGGAGCGTCGTTTGTGGACAGGACGGCGGTGCCCACGGCTGAGTTCGATTTAGAGCCATCATAGGCTATGGGCTACTGGGAGTGAACCTCCCCCCCCCCCCCCCCCCCGGGGATTTTTCGCCACCATGATTTTCTGAAAGGGTAGGACCTAGGGACTTACCCAAAAAAACTTGGCACCAAAATGTTGGCAACTTACAGAGTTACGGCCCTTGATTGTCCAGAAATTAAGAAAATACTTGATTTTTATTTTGGGGTTCTCTGTGAAGCCAAAAATGTGTACTTTCATATGATGTAAACCTCAAATATTATAAGATGATGTAAGTGTTGTAAAAAAAAATGTCCTAATTAATTACAAAGTGCAAAGAGGAAAAAAGAAAATTCAAAGGCTGATTTCTCAAAATCTATAGAAATGATTAATTCCATTGCTTCAAATCTTCTATAACTTGATACAATAGTTTTCTGATAGGTACACACTTTGACTCAAAGTTTGAGGCACAAAATGAGAAGGATTGTGTGCAAAATAACTATGAGTTAAGGAGTTATGACCCTTGCTATTGCTATATATTGAAAAAATACAAAACTGCCGCGCGTCATTTTAAAAACGTCAAAAAGGCGGCATGAGTACTTTTGTCTCAGATATATAGTCTAGATCAATCATATGGGCATGATAAAGGTGTCTTGAAAAACATTTTGTTAGTTAAAGCTAATTTAAAAGAAGACAGGGGTGAACAATTTGAAGTCTAGTTTTTCTATCAATGTACAATTTTCTTTATACGAGTATGCTTCAGAGAATGAATGGAATGTTCAAAAGATAGAACTGAAATCAGTTCCCTTGACATCAAAGAAAGAGAGGTCAAAATCTCAAAAGAAAGAACAGCTTGAAGAAAGGACATGTGCAGTACATAACTGTAACTTCAAAGGCCATGATGAAATAAAACCCCTCACTGAGAGACGCTGGGACACCATTCAAAAATCAAAAACGCAACGGTGCCTTGCAGAAACTGACAGTGATAGACTATCCTCAATTTGTGAAAGAATACCGACTGAGTTTGACTGCTCAACATGGGTTTCATGATTACTGCTACAATACATTCATCAATTTGAGGAGTCTAAGAAAAAGGCATTCATCAGGAGAGTCTGACAAATCAGCACAAGAAGGGTCTTGCTCCACTAGGAAAAGGTAAAGCAATCGTTTTCAACACGCCTCTTGCTCATTTAATTACTTTTCTGTGAAAAGACGACTGAATGGACACATGATAGCAAGGGAACCAAGAAAGTTCATAAACTTATCAAATGTGTTACCAGAACATCTGAAGCCTCTGTAAAAGAAGCTGTAAACAGGAAAACTGAATCAAAACTTCGGGGCCAAATTGAAAATGCTGTTCTTATTGCCCAAGAGGCATGGTATCATGAACCATGTAGAAAAGCTTACACACGTAAGGAAGATCGACGTTCACAAGCTTCTACATTTAACTACTGTTCTGAAGAAGAAAAGCTTACACACGTAAGGAAGATCGACGTTCACAAGCTTCTACATCTAACTACTGTTCTAAAGAAGAAAAGCTTACACACGTAAGGAAGATCGTAGTTCATAAGCTTCTACATCTAAATACTGTTCTGGAGAAGAAAAGGCAGAAGCTGAAGAAAGAAAGAAAGAAAGAAAGAAAGAAAGCTCCAGCTGCAGAGGAAGAAGCCCACTCCAAGGCTTTTCAGCACGTCCGTCAGTTTGTGGAAGAACATGTCACTGCGCTGGCCCTTGTTGTTAGGATTAGTCTCTTGAAAGAGATGTATTGCACTTTCATGCAAACAAATTATCCAGAGTTTTACAAGTACTACAAGACATATAAGTTGAGGAGAAACTTGTGAAGCACTTCAAGTCCAGGGTCAACTTCTGGCAGAGATATTCAGGGACAAGTGATCTCGTGTACTCTGATGACATTTCAACTGGGCAGGCTGTCGGAGTTGCCTTTGAAAATGTAACCCCTGAAGAGAGACTTTAGAAGTGGCAAAGGTGATACGACGACCTGTTCTTGATGGATGCAATGAAAGTGAAAAGTTACCTTGGCTTTCAGCAGACACAGATCTGCGCACAGAAACTTTGCAGATTCCACAAGTATGTACAATATTTCTTTCCTTTCTTTACTCTAAGAATGGAAAACCACAGTCAACAAGATGCCACAGGTGAGTTGTTTCTACAGGTCAGGACATATGCTACAATGTGACGAAAGGGGAATGGAAAAAGCCTTAACATAATATTATGATTGGTATATGTGTCCGTCATCCAACAGGAAACACTGAGCTGATCAATATCTTAAACCAGCATGGACATTCTGTATCCCACTCATCTCTCAGAAGTGGAAACTGCCATGTGTGACAGTAGACAGCTTTCTTCAGGTAGTTTGCCCCCATCCATCATGCCTGACAACAACCTCATCACCCACTTCTGTTGGGACAATTTTGAATGAGGAAACTTTATCAGGAACTGGATCCACACGTTCAACTCATGGACTAGTCATAGGAGAAATCAAAGAGCAGCCATACATTCCCCAGCCGACACCAGAGGTTGACAGAACAAAGAAAGGATCAATCCATATATTACAAAAAACAGCTTGACCCGTGTTTTATCAATTCTAAGGTGGAACCCACCTTGATAACAAACACGAGTATCAAAGATTTCAAAGTGCTCCATATGAATAATGAAAACAAAAGGCAACTGACACAGTTCTTACTTTATGTATGGCAACACGATTGTTATGCAATGATGTTGCTGAACAGAGAAATATACTTTGAAAGTGACCAACAGAGCTTTGTCCTCAGTAGCTGTGATGGAAAGACTGCAGACTCAAGACCTGTTCCAGAGTTACCCTCCAGCCATGAGGAAGCAGACACCCTGCTGATCGTGCATGCCGTCTTCTCTGGTCAGAACATTGCTACTCCAAACACAGACGTCATTATTCGGTCCCCAGACACTGATGTCTTTCTACTGATGATTGCATTTGTTCAACATTTCACACACAGTTTGAATTTTGACACAGGGGTTGGGAAAACAAGAAGACGTCTACACATTCAGACACATTTACAGGATTCCTTTCTTGGACTCCATGCATTCTTTGGATGTAAAGAGACTAGCGATTTTGTCCAGAGAGGAAAGACGAAAGGACCATTCTCCACAAGCACCCATAGTTTGCTGTTTCATTCAAGGAGCTA
>NW_004797737.1:67305-71911 GCF_000002075.1 Aplysia californica | reverse complement strand
CTTGACCCGTGTTTTATCAATTCTAAGGTGGAACCCACCTTGATAACAAACACGAGTATCAAAGATTTCAAAGTGCTCCATGTGCTGAACAGAGAAATATACTTTGCAAGTGACCAACAGAGCTTTGTCCTCAGTAGCTGTGATGGAAAGACTACAGACTCAAGACCTGTTCCAGAGTTACCCTCCAGCCATGAGGAAGCAGACACCCTGCTGATCGTGCATGCCGTCTTCTCTGATCAGAACATTGCTACTCCAAACACAGACGTCATTATTCGGTCCCCAGACACTGATGTCTTTCTACTGATGATTGCATTTGTTCAACATTTCACACACAGTTTGAATTTTGACACAGGGGTTGGGAAAACAAGAAGACGTCTACACATTCAGACACATTTACAGGATTCCTTTCTTGGACTCCATGCATTCTTTGGATGTAAAGAGACTAGCGATTTTGTCCAGAGAGGAAAGACGAAAGGACCATTCTCCACAGGCACCCAGAGTTTGCTGTTTCATTCAAGGAGCTAGGAACACCTGAAACTGTTTCTTCAGAACTGTTTTCCAATCTGGAAAAGTTTGTCTGTCACCTGTACGGAAAACCAGCTTACTCTAGCACAAACAAGTTCCGTCATGACCTTGTAAGGCTAAAGTACATGGCAAAAGGTCAAAGCTTACTGTCATGCTTTGATGGATTTGACACCATGTGAGAGAAGCCCTGAAGCTGACATCCTAGGCGTAAACTATTAATAGTATTAAACTTTAATATGGAAGCAAGCACATCTGGCTCAACCATTAATACAAATGTACCTGATCCGCAAGATCTTGATTGGAAGAGAGATAATGGTGGAGTGCTCTCAGTGGAGTGGTGCAAAGACTTGGTCCCTCAACAATTGGTTGATATCTTGTCAGGATCAGATACAGAACAAGAGGAAGACAAAGATGAAAACCATCTCCTCTATCATATGTGATGAAGAAGATGAGATTTCAGATTCCGGAAGTGACAGCAGTGAAGATGAACTGATGACATAGAAAGCATCTAAGTAAGACTTTACATGCAACCACAACTGACTTACAGTATAACATTTGGATAACTAGCACCCAAACAACTCACTTCTGTTACATATTATGCTCTATGCAATTTCTAGATGCTATAATCTTTTTGTCAATTATATAAATTTCTGTGTACGAGACAACTCAATATAATACATCATGTACACAGATAGCCAATATCCATCTGCACTGCTAAGGCTTGTCTGTAACTCTGCATTGTACTGATTTTCTGTTGAACTAAATGTTTTGCATGTGTAGCTTTTCCATTGTTGTGTAATACCCAGCTGGGAGTATATTACGCTAACTTTGTGCGGCTGTTTTCAATTTTTAGAGAAAACGGACTTAAAACATTATTTTTTCCTCTATAAGCTATGTAAATAACTATCACAAAATGTTCAATATAACTGTTTTTCTTTAACCCACAACGCCAACTTTAGTCTCAATTAAAAGAAAATCAGAATACCAACTAAAAAAGTGAATTTAAAAAAAAGGTTAATTTGCTCAATTTTCGACAATTCAGGGGCAATAACTCCGCAGATTGCCAACATTTTGGTTCAAACTATTTTTTGTGTGTGTTTTTTTTTTTTTTTTTTTGGGGGGGGGGGTTCCAGTAGCCCATAGTCTATAACCAAACACACCATTGTAATTGCAATGCATTTCACATGAGGATCAATAAAGAGGATTTTTAACCCTACCCGTAGGTCGTGTTTTACTATCGTATCCATACGACGTGGGGAGCTCTGTGCCACCACTTTCGAAAGAGGAAATTTACTCGTTAATCCGATCCGTGCGTTTTGCATAGCAGCAGTCTGTGAAAATGATTTTTTGAGAAATACAGAAAGTTTCAAAAAGATATTCACACGAAAAGTATTCTAAAATGTGAAGAATACAACCAGGGGGGTACCACATGACCTTAGGCCATACGGATAGGGTTAAAAAAGATGCGTGTATATCCTAAAGACATAGTGACAGCAAGACTGTCGTCATTAATTAATCGCGACTGCAGTGGCGGCTGAAAGCAACAGTCACGTTTTACAAGTGCCCTAAACCCTTAGGCTAAGTTGTGGCACTAAAGGAAAAGCACGGTCAGCTATTGCTATTTTATTTTTATTGTTTTTGTTAGTAAGATTATTATCATTATTGTTGTTATTATTGTTGTTATTAATAATAATAAAATATTATTATTATTATTATTAGTAGTAGTAGTAGTAGTAGTAGTAGTAATAGTAGTAGCAATATATGTCAATATATATACATTTGTAATTATAATTAGCAAAATTATTACTGTCGTTGTCGCTGTTGTTATTATTATTATTATTATTATTATTATTATTAATATTATTATTATTATTATCATTTTCATTATTAATATTATTAATATTATTATTATTATCATTTTCATTATTATTATATGGCAAATTCAATGCTAAAATGTCAGATACACATACTAGACAGACGGAATAATATACATGTTATAGCATACACTACTTTCACACAAAAGTTATGTGGAACGATATCTGTTGCGTCGGTAGCCTCAAGGTTTAGACTACCGGATTCGCAATCGAGAAGATATGGGTTTGGGCTTCAACTTCAAGGCTAAACTCGGTCCGATATTGTGCCTTTGGGAAAGTCACTCTTCACAAATGCATGTGTATGTGTGGGTGGTTGGCTGGTGCTCTAAGGTGGATTGCTTCTTCTTTCCTATCAAACATCTATTGTCCTTGTCTTTCCTCCTTCTTTTTTGTGTTCGTTACTCTGGTAACACCTCTAATCTTCAGCACTTATATGACCTTATTGTGTTGCAAGTGCCGTAAAACACTTACCAAAACTAAACTGAAAGCATGAGCATGTACATGTATAGCTTGGTCATCGGAGATGGACGTTAAATGACAGGACAGCGTCGCAAGGGGCGTTGAACCTAAACTATAGGGCCTACACATTTCATTATAAATGTATCTACCACCTGAACTTGTCAGCACTGGTGTACGTGAGTGTTTCTTGATAAAAGACTATGTGCATACTTGTGTGCGCGGCCAAGTGTGTGTGTGTGTGTGTGTGTGTGTGTGTGTGTGTGTGTTGGGGGGGGGGTGCGTGTGTGTGTGTGTGGTTGTGGGTGGCTGTGCGTGTGTGTACATGTGTGTGTGTGTGTGTGTGTGTGTGTGTGTGTGTGTGTGTGTGTGTCCGCGAGAGAGATAAAGGTTGGAGAGAGAGGGGGGCAGAGAGACAGACAGACAGACAGACAGACAGACAGACATAGATAGATAGACAGATAGATAAATAGATAGATAGATAGATAGATAGTTAGATAGATAGATAGATAGATAGAGATAAGGAGGGAGAGAGAGAGAGAGAGAGAGAGAGAGAGAGAGAGAGAGAGAGAGAGAGAGAAAGAGAGAGAGTTTTTGTATGTCGACATTCACGTTCTAAAAATGTACTTGAGTATTCCTACCTGTCCCACTTGTAACTTCTGTAAGATTATGGAGACAGGGCCATATATATCCAGCTGTGAAGAGAAATAGAGACAACGTTTGCAGCCACTGGTTTCCTTCTTCAATAGTACACTTGTATAGTCTTGATCTTGTGATAGCAATACGTGTACAGGAATAAACAGCTTCCGGTTCTTTCGATGACGAAGGTTGTTGGCAATTTCTCTGGATTCCAAATAGGTCCAGTAAGTTTACCCGCCGAAACAGAGGTGCCTGTAGTAATCCATAGAGTTTCCCCAACAATGACGGTTATAGCAAGCAGTGGGTTTTTCCAGTCTAAGAATAGAGCAGCAAAAAAGTGCCGTAGAACGCAATATTGATTTCTAAAGGTGCATTTTGTATGCGCCCCTATAGTATCATGAAATTATGATATACTAGCTGGGCCTCCTTTCGGTGAAAGGAATGATCGGTGAATTAACTTCAACTTGAGTTTTAGTAAGAGTTTTACGGCACTAGCAACAGTATACGGTCATATGAGCGCCAGAAAAGTCAAGGTGTTACAAGAGAGTAACAAACGTAAAAAAGAAGATGGGGAGAAAAGGACGATAGATGTTTCATAGGAAAGAAGAAGCAAACCACACCAGAGCACCCGCCAACCACCCACTAACATCAACTGAAAGCCATTGGCATACTATATAAATATTTACACTCTACTGGAAAGGAGCAATAAATCTTGAGAGAAAAGGAACTCGTGTTTCCAAGTTGCCAAATATTATTATAATATGTATAGATTGATTCTCTATTCTGCTTTCGTGGTTGTACACTCTAGAATTTCAAAGGTATAGAAAATAGTGCGCACGGCTAGTGAACGGAAACCTCACTTATTTACAATGGCGTCTTAGAAGAGGGACTTTCCCAAAATTAGATCTAAACGAAACAACAGTGACTTCGGGCTCCTCAATAAAAGTGTGCACCCTTTAAATGATTCTAAACCACAATTAATTTTGTCAAATTGGAAAGTTAAGTGGTTTGGAAGTTTTAGGCGGCCAAAGTGACGAACTTTCACAAATAGAACATATTAGTATTAGAGATTACAATCTGCAGCCTTTCTACTGCTACTCCTTGGCTCCTCC
>NW_004797737.1:63992-65424 GCF_000002075.1 Aplysia californica | reverse complement strand
CCATTCTTTGGTGCGCGTGTGCTGGGCATTGATGTAGGACTCGTCAAGAAAATAAATGTCAACGTTGTCTTCTCTTAGCTGTTTTAATTCCCGTAGGTACTTCCCCCTCAGTGCAACCATGTTCTTTGACTCACAAATTACGTCTTTGGATGTTTTTGTCTTCTTGAAACTGAAACCTAGACTCTTCACAATGCGCCACAAAGTCCGTTTGTTGATATCCGAGTCGTGATTGCTTTTCAAATAAGACCTAAGTGTTGTAAGTGTGACGTACTGGTTATCACCTAACATCTTTCCAATAGCGCGTCCCACGAGATTTCTGTCAAAGGTATTAGATTTAACAGGTCGGCCTCTCTTTGTCACCTCGACGTCTTTGGTTACATTTTCCTCCGCTATCCATCTGTTCAAAGTCGTGTCACTTAAATCAAGCAAATGTTTAGTTCGCGAAATGGATCAGAAATTGAACGATTTAGACGACCGCGATTTTTCTCACAAGTGAAATAGTTATTTACTTTCAGAGCAATGTTCTTGTGAGTAAAGAATTTCAGTTTTAACTAAGACTTCATCTTCATCACAATATGTTATTCAGCAAGTTAAAAATTCAAAATATTAAAACCACACAGCCCAAATGGATAAAAAAGCGTACACGCCTATGACTCTTGATAATTACTGACAGATCACACTATCGTTCTCTTGTTCCTTGGGCTGACACATGTGTTTGTGTTTAACAAGAGTGATTGTTTACCTAGATTAGCTAGAGAAAACAGCAGTTGTGGAAAAACACTACTCACGATTTTCACGACAGTTTTGACAATACACAGAGTCACCAAAGCCGTAATAATGTTTAAATTTGTCAGAAAAGACAAAAACATTTTATGCTTTCCTCAAACGTTAAAAATGTATTATATCAGGTGCGGGGCGAGGATTTTTAAAAATGAGGGGTCCAAAGTTGGTTTAGCCATGGCCATGGCAATCAAAGTTTTATGATGAATAATACATGATTGTTTGCTTAAATAATACATTGTATAATATTTGTACAGTATAAGGGTGCTCTGGTTAAATTGTCATTCCTGGATACTAGATCTAGATATCATTACTAATTCAAAACAAGTTTTACAGTAATCATGTGCGGAAAGTTGGACAAATTGTAAAACTCCTCAATTTTTTTAGATGAACCAACACATTCGGCAACAATTTTGTTACAAGCTTAGAGCCATTTTGTCTTCTTGTCCAGTATCTTTTCCCTCTGTCTGCCTCTGCCGCTCTTTCCGTCAAACTTGCTTGTTGTTACAATATTCTCCACAATGCTTCTTTCCACATGGTGTGTCCGCAGAAATTTGCCTGTCGCTTTCTTATATTCGTCATAAGCTGTCTTCTACAATTTGCTTCAACCAAGACTTCTTCATTTGTTTTCCTAGCGGTCCATGGAATACGT
>NW_004797737.1:55482-59463 GCF_000002075.1 Aplysia californica | reverse complement strand
CACACACACACACACACACACACACACACACACACACACACACACACACACGAGCGCGCTCGCACGCACAATCATAATGCCGAAAGCTAGATCTAGTAGGAATGAACGACTGAGATGTATAGATCTAGATTCAAGTCATTTCTATATGTACTTAAATTAGACATAGATCTAGATTCTATCTAAGTAGATGTAAACACACAGACCTATTGATCTACTAAAATAAGTATTAGAAACTCCCTTTGGTTTTTTTACCATAACGGGTTTCCATACTTTAGCGCACACGTCTGTGTGTGTGTGTGTGTGTGTGTGTGTGTGTGTGTGTGTTAGTGTTAGCACAGGTGTCTCTGTGTCTTTGTTGATTTTTAAACGAACATGTGGTAACACATCAATTTTTCTGATAAAGCTTATTTCTATAACTCATACTAAAGTTACATACTACACAAAATGACAAACCTGGCTTTAAACGTATGCGAAAATCCGTCAATAAGCCATCAGCAGTAAGTGTGTCACAGGAGGAAAGGTGTCTCGGTTCCCAGGAAAACACTTAAGGTGGAATGCCCGGATGTAAACAAGCAAAAACGTCTTTTTAGTTTTTATGAAAACCCTGGAAGGTTATAACAGAAATTTGTCGATAGAAAAATACCAATATATAAGAAACGCAACACCCTAGACATGTATAATTTATGGTGGGTGTTTACCCAGAACCAGACGCCCTACATGAATTACTCTTTGCTGATGACCAAAGCCTGGCACACAAAGATGAAAGTCTCCAACACCAACCTCCAGATTAAACGACGAATGTAAGATCAACATCAACAAAACAGAGACAATGAAAGTAAGCAGAAAGCCAGGACCACTCAGGATACACATCAACAACGACAGTCTCAGACAGGTCCAAGAATTTAAGTAGGCCTACCTCGGAGGTATATCATAGAGGGTGGGCCTCTGAACAGAAACATTGAAAACACGGGTACAAAAGGATGTACATGTAATGTTAGTCACCAGCCTGCTCCCCTACTGAAACATCCTAACGTCCCCATGACAACAAAACTCAAAATGATCAACACCATAATATAATTCATCCCAACGCTCACCTATCAATGCCAAACATGGACCATGAACAAGACACTGGAGCAAAGATTCGAATTACTACAACTACAACATGTGAACTGTGATGTCTTGGAAAGTTCCTTTTGAACATGTGAACTGTGATGTCTTGGAAAGTTCCTTTTGAACCTATTATTAAATTTCCACGTTGCCTTTATATATATATATATATATATATATATATATATATATATATATATATATATATATATATATATATATATATATATATATATATGCAATGTATTATGATTATAGATATAATATAATAAGTGTTTGCCTGGTTTTTCGATCATTGCACATCATTATAAGTATAAGGTCTAATATGAGAGACTTTATTGTACCTAACAAAGGAAGCCCAATAAGACCATTCTTTTTCCTACAACTAATTGGACTTCCAATTATTGCCTACAACCTAATAAGGCTTTCTGAGTAACCAATACCCACCCAACACTGAAGCAACACACATGTATTATCACTGCTCACTACGCAGCAGCTACTCAAGAATTACTCCTGTTACTTCAGTGTTACTTTCACTATTCTAGAATATAATGTCTGAACACAGACCTTTATTTCACTTGATCTACTATGTCATTAGTCAAGCTGTATACCCAAGTAATCGCCACTCTATCAGCTTTGGTCCCCGAGACTTGCGCTTTTTGGCCAAAGTTTGACCTGGCTGACAAGGAGGCAATGTTGTCTAGAGCAAAGTTATCTGGTAAGATGTGGCAAATGAACTGACAACTTCCGGTTCCACAATGGCTGAAGTTGAAGTAGCACCGCTGCGGTCTATGTCCGATTTCCTTCTTGATTCTGCAAGGTTCCAGCTACCGCAAATTAGCGATCAAGAAAAATGGTCAAATCGAGTGCTGAGTAATTTATTGTATTATCAGTCAAATTATTTCCTATCAGCGCTCCTTATATTTCTCATGATAGGGTGAGTCTGCTAGAGTAGTCAAGATTATTAGTAACTAACTTTTAATCTAAGAACTAATAAACTAATCTAACTCTTATCCTGCGTCTGTGCCCAGATGCGTATCTTATCAGCAACCGATTACGTCGGACTCGCCGGGCAGGCCTCCGAGGTGTGTACTGTTTGTGTACAGCGCGCGCGCTGGGAAACGTGTGTTTTCGCCATGAATACCGCGGGAGTGTTGTTAACTGATGAGATGATGAAAATTATAACGCTCTATCCTTCATAGCATTCTAGGCTGGATTGTACTTTACCGGACCACCCGTCTCGGTCCGTGATTACTACGCACACCTAGATCTAGCCTAACTACGCTCTCATAGTCATAGTACTCTGCGTGCAGACAAAAGGTAGTTCCGCGGGCGACTTCGCGCACGCACAGCGCAAGCCAGCGGCAACTGGCGAGGCGAGGTGAACGAGAGTTGGTGGTTGAGAGTGGGCAGGGGATTTAACTTTGGTGGACCACCGTGTATCATACCAACAGTGAGGAGGGGGAGGGGGGGTTCAGGGGGGGCTTGCCCCCCTGGAAACTATAATAAAGAAAACACACAAAAATGCGAAACAATAACATGAGCGGACAGTCGTGTTTACAGGGGGTTTCAGGGGGGCTAGCCCCCCTGGCAACAATAATTTAAAGACACTCACACACACATATTATAAACAATAACATGAGCGGACAATCGGGGTAGATACTCGCCAAGTCGCGAGCAGGGCCAATGGGGTTGCAATTATGTTATTATGCAAATGAGCTCTCGTGTGCCTCTTTAGCCCTCCATTGTACTTTGCCGGACCAGGAGTAGGCCTAGGCCAGGCCAGCAGAGTTGCGAGCAAATAAGAATAGTGGACCACGTGATTAGATTGACCAATTAGCCTCAAGATGTCAGGGTCATGGGTCAAAGGGCACGGTGGCACGGTCGTGATGACTGAAAAACCCGGTAAGAGACGTCAGTCGATTGCTGGCAGTTGAAGAGTGAGGACGTAGAAAACTGAGTAGGGGAGTGAGTAGGGGAGCTCGGAAACCAAGAATAGCGGGCCACTAGGCGCCATAGCGAAAGTAGTTCCGACCGGTGGTCCGGTAAAGTACAATCTTACCGCATTCTATTTATTTATAAAGTGTTACAAACACATGAATAACCCCCTCTCACAAGCTGATAAGACATTACGAGTAGTTACGCCCATTTGAATAAACCTTTCTGGACGCTCTTGTTGTATGAATGACCTGAGGTTCGAAAAGGGATAATTTAGGTCAATTTCCGAATGTTTTACACTCAAATTGTTCTTTGTACCTGCACAAGGGTATTCAAAACTATTTAACAAGCTCATTTTTTATCAGGTAGATCTAGTATCATTTCATACAAAATCAAGCTCATTTGAAATATTTTGTATAGAAAAATGAAAGTCTTGTTTCCTGACTATCCTTTCGAGCTCCTCATGTCTAAGTGGGTCAATTTCTTCTATAATTTCATTAGACGAACATCTAGAGCTATCAACTTGGCATGTTTTGAATGAGACGTATGCCTCGATTACGAACCAACGCAGGTGGTTCTAGAAGAAGGCCACAAACGCACACAAACTCAAGCAGACTGACGCACACACACTTGACCTGCGTGAATGGGGATCCGACTCGGGACCCGAATGACACGTAAGAGGATGCGCGTGCGCTGAGCCAGGAGCTACACTGACTCGGGACCAGAACGCAGGCGAGGTGCCGAAACAGGCTTATCGGGCTACATAAACCCGGCTCCCGCAGGATGAGGGCTAAGATTGTTGATCTTCTGTCTAAGTAAACTAAGGCTAAGGCTAAATACAGTCGAACCTGTGTAAGACGGAATCGCAAGGGAGCACAAAAAAATTCCGTCTTCGACCGGGGAATTTAGGGGGAGATGGGGGGGGGGGGGGGGGGG
>NW_004797737.1:53532-55382 GCF_000002075.1 Aplysia californica | reverse complement strand
GGGGGGGGGGGGGGGGGGTCGAAGGCCCAGTCGGTGGGATCAAGGATCGCTTGTCCGATCGGCAAGCAGTGGTCAAAACTTCACACCTCTCAATTGCTGTCCTGATAATGACATCATGCGTCAGTCTTACTATAAATCCTATTACCACCAGTGCTTGCCTTTCATAGGACCACTGTTTGACACAGAAACGTTTGAACATCTCCTTTGCTTCCACCCTTAAGTCCCACCCACCAATACCACCCCTCACTGCCATCATTGTAACAACGAGCCGAGGAACTCTTTTCTCCGCTGGCCGTACGATCAGGGCGGCAGGCATTGGTCGATGTCATTTCATACCTCTGGCTTCTGGCTACCCAGAAAAGTTTCCGTAGTGGCTCGCTACTCGAGCACTCTCACGGACAGTCGTGAGACTTCACACCCACACTACCCTGACCATCTGGCATCTCTGCATCGCTCAGGGCTCACATGTTGGGTAACATCTACCCCCCAAAAATTGCACCCCTACTCCTCTTCCTCGTCCAGCGGCATGGCCATATTATGCGTTAAGTTTAGAGCCGGTGGAACCAAACTTGCGAGTTTTGTTTCAAATCAGGGCTGAGCGAGCAAAGCATTTTTCGTCTTAGAAAGAATAAACCCTCGGAAGGGAGTGGATTTTTCTTTCCATTTCCGCGTTGGACAGGTTTCCGTTAAGGCAGGTTCGACTGTATAGCCTAGGGAGGCCTTCCATAGGTCTATTCTAGATTTCTATACAATGGAAACCTGATATAACAGGGATGGTGGGAGTAGAGAAAATGTCCTGTTATATTCGATCCCTGTTAAATCAGAAATGCAAGGAAAGTGGGCATTTGTGGACTAATCCAGCTGTACTTATTCATTGGTAGTTGCCCTTGCCACTAGTATCCACGAACAGGGGTTTTGGCACCAACTTTCTCCTTGCCTCCTTAAACCACACCTGAAGAGCTTGGTCCAGAGATTCTGCATCGGATAGTCTCATCTTCTTTCGATCCTGAGCAAACTTTCCATTGGAGTATGCTGCCACTATCTTCTCTCTATCCTTGATAATGGTGTGAATCGACCCTTGTGGAATGTCGAACTGACGACAAATCTCTGCCAGGCCAGTGGAGCTTGCTTTTTGTCAACAGCCTGGATTATTTAGTATTTTTAGTCAATTGAAAGGCATTTTCTCTTGCGCTTAACATCGTTGGTGACACATTACGCGTTCGTGTTGCTAGATTTCAGGCTAGATCGAGGTCTGCAGCACACCGCAGCGATCTCTCGCTTCACGCTGCGTGTGCTCGCAGTCACAGTGGCATGGCTTGCGTGGGCTTGCTCCATCACCACGTTACTCTCTCTCTCTCTCTCTGTCTCTCTCTCTCTGTCTCTCTCTCTCTCTCTCTCTCTCTCTCTCACTTTTTACACATTGTTAACGAGCCTTTGTTCCTGTTATAACCGGTAGGGCTTCGATGAGGCCCTGTTATTGCCGATAACTTTTAATAGAGACAAAGAGTAGGAAAAAACGGGGATTTTAAAAATCCCATTACCGGATCCCTGTTATTACCGGGCCTGTTATATATGGTTTCCACTGTATCTAAATCTAGATTAGATCTAGATCTAGGCTTCACTATACTGTGTGTCACATGTGAAGGTTAATCTGTAATTTTGCATAATTTTACTGTCTTGTCTTAGATTGTTACTTGTACTTAGATGTAGTCTAGAAAAAAAACCTTATTCGGCGAGTGCGAATAAATTAAAAAATTATTTTCGGACTCGAGTCCGAATAGAGCTGGCCTTACATGTATTAACTCACTTCAGACAGGTCACACAACAGTTGCGTGACCCCCGCCGCGACG
>NW_004797737.1:3509-52880 GCF_000002075.1 Aplysia californica | reverse complement strand
AAAGTATTAAACTTAGACAACTTTGGTTTTTTGTATTAGATTAAGCTTGAATGTTACTTTACTGTGTCAAAAAATAATTACAATAGGGTAATTCTGAGAGTTGTGGTGATTTATTGAAATACCCCCAAAAACGCCAGTCTTCAACGCTTGTGACTGGTGAAAGGGCCCAGTGGCAAGTGAGTTAACCTTCGTCCTGCGGGGGCCGGGTTTATATCGCCCGATAAGTCTATTTCGGCACCTCGCCTGCGATCTGGTCCCGCGTCAGTCTGGCCCCTGGCTCACTGCATGCGCGCCGAGCATCATCTCTCGTTCAATTCGGATCCCGCATCAGATCTCCATTCACGCAGCTCAAGTGTGTGTGCGTCAGTCTGCTTGAGTTTGTGTGCATTTGTGGCCTTCTTCTAGAACCGCCTGCATTGGTTCGTAACCGAGGCATACGTCTCATTCAAAACATGCCAAGTTGGTAGCTCTAGATGTTTGTCCAACGAAATTATAGAACAATTGACCCATTTAGACATGAGGAGCTCTAAAGGACAGGAAACGAGACTTTCATTTTTCTGGACAAAATCTTTCAAATGAGCTTGAATAATGAAATGCCTGATAAAAAAGCTTGTTTGATCATTTTAAATACCATTGAGCAGGTACAAAGAACAATTTAAGTGCAAAACATTCGGAAATTGACCTATATTATTTCATTATCCCCTTTCGTACCCCAGATCATTCATTATTACAACAAGAGCGTCTAGAAAGATTATTCGAATGGGCGTAACTACTCGTAATGTCTTACCAGCTTGTGAGAGGGGGTTATTCATGTGTTTGTAACGCTTTATAAATAGAAAGCTATGAAAGATGGAGCATTATTTTCATCATCGATTAACACACTCCCACGGTATTCATGGCGAATTCCAGGCGCGGGTGCTGTACACCAACAGTACACACTGAGTGACCCCGGCGTCCTGCCCGGGATGTCCGACGTAATCGGTTGCTGATAGATTTGCATATCTCAGCACAGACGCAGGACAAGAGTTAACGCGCTTTAGCCATAACTACAATTACAATGAGGGGTGTCAGGGGGGGGCTCAAGCCCCTGTTGCTGTTACATCAAGGTTCAAGCCCCCCTGGCAACAATAATAATTTAAAGAAACACACCTAGATCTATATGGAAAACAATGACAAAAGAGCGGACCATTGCACAGCGAGGCTCAAACGTAGTTCAGGCTTCGTTCAGTGTTGGGTCCACCAAAATTCAATTTTACCCTCTGTGCCTAAGGCCTAAGGTCCTGGTTCATGTAAAATTCAAGATCTTTCTGTTGTAAAAAAACAAACAACTGGCACTGGGAGGAATTCCGTAACGAGCGACCACTATGAAATAGAGAAATGAACGATAGAGAATAAACAGAGGCCGAGGGCTTGAGATTGGGTTAGAAGTTAGGGTTGGGTTTCTTCTATGAAGTCCATTAGTGTTTGTTGAGGTGGTTGCTCATTACGAAAGTCCTTCCAAACAATTTTACTGCAGAAATGTAAAGTCGCCTCCTTCCCCTTTAGTAGTCTTATTCCTTGCCTCAGTAGATGTTGTTTTTGGGAGGAGTTCCACAGTGGGCCGGCACTTACCGAGACAAGGTCCACTGAGCAAACTAGGTTAAGGTTAGGTGTTGTTGGTCGGCTGGCCCTCCGCGGAACTCCTTCCTAGTCTTTTTAGATACGGCTACTTTTAAGACTAAGTTGACTAAGTAAGAGCCTGCATTTCAGTCCTTCAGATTAGGCCTATAGCTTACAGTAAATTTTCACTTTCACTCCAGAACACAGATTGCAGACAATCTTTTCTTTTATAAATCAGGGGTTCTAGTAACTTCTAGTGTGTAGTCCTGTTTATATAAATCCTAAATGGAGAACTGTTACAGACAGTCGAAATTGTCCGATATTGCCACCCACTAGAGGAAAAAAATATCTGAATCACTTAAATGGACATCTTGGACAGTAGCATGATAGAGAAAATTGCATCATGGGAGGAAGTGGATAGTAAAGGATTCATACATCATGCCCGTTTATGTTTTGTGGATTTGAAAACATCCTCTGTGAGAAATTCAATACAACCCACCACCTTTTTTCAGCTGTATTCAGTGTATGACAATTATATGGGTTTTATTCTTCTTAGATATTTATAAATCACCTGTCCCGTTCACCTGACTGATTGTATGCTATGGAAGAAAGCCCTTTTTTAGTAGTGATGATAATGAAATAGAGGTGTTTCCTTTGGTTACTCATGTCAGAAATTTATAAAGTAAAAATGTCTTAGCTCTTTTTGTACTATGTTTTCATGATATAGTGTAAAGTGCATAGAGCCTGCTGCTGAGCGGGGATATGCGCTATACAAATGCTGTCTATTATTATTTATTATTATTGAAATGTTTTCAAGAGTTTTGTGTTGTATTTTTGTACTTTGCGATCATGTTTTCTTAAGCGTCTCTGTATTGTGAACTCCCATCTCTTCACACAATAGTCAAGATAATTTTAAGTATTGATGATAATGAAGATAGGTATTTCCTTGTTACCTATGTCAGAAATAGGGTAAAAATGTTTCGGATCTATTTGTACCATGTTTTCACAAGAGTTTTGTATGGGGTCCAGCCTGACCCTTGGATTGTATTTTTTACCTTTCAATGTTTTCTTTAAAAGTGTCTCTGTAGATATACTGTGACACTGGAGATTCTCATGTCTTTTTCAGAATAATACATCCTGTCCAAATCTTGTTAGGCTTCACGGCACTGGCTCTCATCTTTGGTGTGTTTGTCTACTTCACCAATAACCAATACAAGGCTCGTCGCTTCAAGCATGACCACCCAGTATTTTGCGTTGCTGCCGTCGTCGCTGCAGGATACTTTGTGGTGTACATGTTTGGAGCCGTCCTTGTGTTTGTCTTCGGCATCGCTTTCCCAATGTTGTGTGAGTATTATTGGAGAAGATTGGGTGATGATAGTACTTTGTATATTGCCATTATAGTAGCTTTAGCCACTAAAAGTCCTGGATGCTTTATAATAGTTTGTTTGTCAGCTTTTATAACTTGAGCAGAGCAGTGTTGATCAGTATGGTTTTAATCTGTGGTTTATATATATAATGAACCTTCCAATATTTGTTAGAATTTATTGTTGATCAACCTATGAAGGGTGGGTGGTTGGCGGGTGCTCTGGTGTGGTTTGTCTCTTCTTTCCTGTCAAACGTCTATCATCCTTATCTCCCCTCCTTTTTCATGTTTGTAGCTCTTTTGTAACACCTCTAGTCTTCTGGCGCTCACATAACCTTATGCAGTTGCGAGTGCCGTAAAATCACTACTAAAACTAAACTAAACTACCTATGAAGGGTAAAAATTATTGATTTTCAAATAGAGGATCAATTGTTGACATTCTTCTGCTGGGGTGTCTTGTTTCAAAATTAATGTTAAAATTTGAGCATCTTCTCTTGAGCGTTTATTGCAATTTCTGTTTTTCGATTAAAAGTAAAATACCATGCCAAATCTAATTAGCTTAAGTTAATCTGTATTGTGAGTTAGCATGCACATTTGAAATGAAATATTGTGGGATGAAAATAAAATTATGTTAAAAGCGGAAGCGCTTTTATTTTACAATGAATAAATTAACTATGAAATATTTATGAGGTTTGGATAATATCTTTCATGCTTGTCTTTTTTGTCTACTGTCCATGTCTTTTATCTACAGAAAAAGGATTGATTGTTATGATTGTCACAAGTACTCTTTTTTATATTGTTTTATAATATAATATAATATATATATATATATGTGTGTGTGTGTGTATATATGAGAAGAACATAATTTATAACTTGAAGTGTTTTGCATTGATTGTAGCTATTTCGTGTTTCAGGAAAAAATATCCGAAACAGTGTTTTTTTTCCCTTTATATTAAAGCTGACAAGAGAAATGGCAAACAGTTTGATGGAAAATTTTGTTGCTATTGAATGACATATTGTCACCTTCTTTTCATTTTTCGTTCTTTTTCTTTCTTTTTTTTTTACCAATAAAAGCGTCGCTTCTTCTTTTTCTTCTCTTTCATCTTTAAATGGACATTGCGGTTTCTAGTGTGAAGGCTGCTATTGGTGCAGGTCCTCTGGGTCTCCATAAAGCTTTGGGTCTCTCTGCCTAGGGTTGGGCTAATATTTCTTTCTAAGCGCTTTGAGCATTGGACAGGCTTGTAGCAAATGGTTCCCTCTTTGAAAGCCCGTTCCCAAAACATTGCTTATTCTTTCAATTCTATTACATCCACAGTAATACTGATTCATGCTTCACTGAGGTTGCGGAACATCAAGAACAAGCTGGCCAATAAGATGGAGTACGTGGGCTTGAAGCGAACCCCGATGGGACTGATCCTGGAGGGACTTGGCCAGGAGCAGGAGGCGGGCTCTTAGGCTGATTGCCTGACTGTGTCTTTGTCTCTCTGCCTCAGTGCTGCAGACCTTTGTGTAGAAGGCATTGTGAACATAGAAGAAATGTTATGAACTTTATTGTGTAAACTTATCTTGTCAATACTCTGAAGGGTGTTGGATATTTTGAATGTGCAATTATTTTGACTTGATTTCGCTTTCTATGACAAGGAAAGCCCTTCTCCATTTTAGTTCAGTTCTGTCCAAAGTTGAGTCTGGTAATTTTTCATTCAGATCATGCTAAAAATTGACTTGTCTCTAATTGAGTCTCTATATTATGGCTTATGAAAGGTAAACAAGGTTGATGATGTTCTTACACTTTAAGCTGCTGTTTGCCTTTTTTTTTCTAGGTAATTAGTTTTCTTTTATTTGAAATTTCAAGTTTTACTTGATGACAGCTCTTAGGTGAAAACTTCTGATATGTCTATAAACTATAATTTTGACAGAATGAAATGAGATGACTAGTTGTAGGAAGTCCTGGTTTGATCATGTCTTGGCTTTCCCAATTTTGAATGAATTGTTTTTTTTTGGTGCCTTATTCCCCTAAGCTATTTCAGAATTCAGAAATGTTAGCATTTCTTGATTTCTTGTTGAGTAATTAAAAGTACTCATGCTTGTAGCTGTGTGTTAATGTAGTGTGCTGTGCACTGTTGTTCAAATGTTAAACAGATCCCATCACAAACTCATTTTGCCGTCAGTGGCACAGCCCACATCTTTTTAAATTTGGAGAACAAAACAGAGAGTGCAATGGTTTTTAATTATCGACATGATGTGATGAAGAATAGATTGAACATCCCTCTTCCGAAAATGTTTCAAAGTCTAGACAAGTTGTTGGAGGGCACATAATAATATAATCCAGGAATGGAAATCTGGCCAAAAAGTCATCTGACTGCACACATTGGCTACGGATTTCTTGCTTATGATATAAAATACATTTAGTTGTAACGTAGTTTTGTTCTCTGTGTTTAGATTTACCATAAGGTATATATGTCATCGGCAAGCTGTTCAAATGATGTAAGATGAAAAAGCAAACTTTTTTCAGAAGAGGGTAAAAAAAGCGAACTGTTTTAGTTCTTTTCCAACTGGTTCCAGTGTTAGAATCTATGTATCTTTCTTTGCTTTATTCAACATTTAGAATTTGAGTTACGACAAAGAATTCCATGAGTATGCAACCAATAGCATGGATTAAACACTGCGATAAATTCTTTTGTCAAATTTTAGGACTTGATACATCAGAACAGCTGACTAACGATATGTGTGCAAAGTGTTTATGAAAAGTAAATAAATTTTCTCCTCAATTTAAATCTGGTCTCAAGGTGTGCCATACACATGACATGGAAAATACTCTGAAATAAAAAATCAGCACGGTTCTGGTCTTTGGCATATATAGGATAAGGGATGTTCTATCTGTGTTAGAAGATCTGATCTATGTGTGCTCTTTTACAGCTTCTCAGACTGGTCTTCCATGAACACCCTATGAACATGACTTTCCCTTCTCTAGGGTTTGTGCTAATACTTCCTTCACTTGCTACACAGGCTTTTTTCTTGTCTTTGTCCAGTCCCTGTTTATCCTCTATTATTATTATAGTATTCATCTTTATTTTTTTTAACGCATTGGGCATTTGCAATAATCTTCATCATAATGTAATCTATGAATATGAAACTGGTTTCATATTATTGTTCATGAGAATTATGTTCTTGAATTTGTGTAATATTTATGTCAGGCATTATGGTATACTGTAAACACCTCTTTAATTAATCTAACTCGATTTGATTTTACTTGGAAAGCCAGTACAATGTATGGTGGTCAAATTGTACCTGTCAAATTGTACCTGTCAAATTGTACCTGTCAAATTGTACCTGTCAAATTGTACCTGTCAAATGTCAAATTGTACCTGTCAAATTGTACCTGTCAAATTGTACCTGTCAAATTGTACCTGTCAAATTGTACCTGTCAAATTGTACCTGTCAAATTGTACCTGTCAAATTGTACCTGTCAAATTGTACCTGTCAGTGGTTCTTTGGGCCTTTTACTTATTGGCTCACGGAACTCCCCTTTCCCAAGACAAACATTTTAAACAGTAGACTTTAAGTAATTTCAGATGTATATTTGGAAGCTGCATTAATTGAAAGGTTCTTTTGTGATGCTGCGTAATTTCTTTTCCTTTTTATTTAGGAAACGTTTGCTTTAAAGAACGCCTTACATATGTTTAGAGAATGAAAAAAACCAACGTTTTCTTCTTCCTTCACCAAGTCAAATTAGTCATACTCTAGTTGTGCCAATTTTTTCTCTGTGGAATTAATTTTTGCCTGGATGTTGAGTTATTTAAAAAGCACGCTCCTCACCTTGAGAAGAGGCGTTCTTGTAAAAAAAAAAATGCATCCCTGTCTTTATCATTTGTTTCACGATATGGTGGGATCAGGCGCTCATCAATTTTAGGGCATGTATGGAGTTATTGGTATAATCTTAAAGTTTGTTTATCTGTCTTGCTTTCAATGAAAAAATATCTTGTCTTTCAGCAATATAAGTCGAGATATTTTGGAATGAAGGAGGTTGGGATAACCATAACCTGTTTGCAGAGGTAAAATGAGAGAAAATGGCTGCCAAAGTTTGGTGACTTCCAAACCTTGAGAGTCCTTGGAGTCTGTAAATTTACACTTTTTGGGCCTTCAATCAACGCTTTTCAGTAAAATCCACTCTGCAAAATGTTTTTAAATGAACATAAAAGGTGTTGAATTTTTAAAAAATGTAAATTCGACAAAACTTGCCCAGTGATAAGAAAAATGCTGTTTTCTTCTTGTTCATTATTGACGAGCGTCTGATTTCTCCACCCTCTCTCCCATTTTACTTACTCTGAGGGAAGTCCACGTCACACAGGGCCAGCTGAACCATCAAAAGTTCTCCCTGTCTGAAGTAGAAAGATTTGTGTTTGAGAAGCCATGCGTCTAGATCATTTAGAACGTGATGTTGCCCAAGGCGGCACAGCGCGGGGAGGAATTGTTCTGGTTTACTGACACTGGTTTTGTTTGTAGAATGGTATCTGGTACATAGATTATAGGATGGAGAGTTGAATCATTTTTCTTCTTAGAATTTTAACTGTTTCTCGGCTTGGCGATTCTGAAAGGTGATGTTTGTTTTTTTCTTTGTTTTTTTTTTCTTCTCATAACTCAATACCTAATGCTGTTTTTGACTCTAACTTGTGGAGAATGAAATATGCATTATTCTTTTTGTGTGTGTGTGTCTCCAGTCTGTGCTCTTGGTACCTTGCTTATGTAGATGCTTTCTTTGTGTGTGTGTGTCTCCAGTCTGTGCTCTTGGTCCCTTGCTTATGTAGATGGAAGTACAGTATTTCTTTGTGTGTGTGTGTGTCTCCAGTCTGTGCTCTTGGTCCCTTGCTTATGTAGATGGAAGTACAGTATTTCTTTTTGTGTGTGTGTCTCCAGTCTGTGCTCTTGGTCCCTTGCTTATGTAGATGGAAGTACAGTATTTCTTTGTGTGTGTGTGTGTCTCCAGTCTGTGCTCTTGGTCCCTTGCTTATGTAGATGGAAGTACTGTATTTCTTTATGTGTGTGTGTCTCCAGTCTGTGCTCTTGGTCCCTTGCTTATGTAGATGGAAGTACAGTATTTCTTTGTGTGTGTGTGTGTCTCCAGTCTGTGCTCTTGGTCCCTTGCTTATGTAGATGGAAGTACAGTATTTCTTTGTGTGTGTGTGTGTGTGTCTCCAGTCTGTGCTCTTGGTCCCTTGCTTATGTAGATGGAAGTACAGTATTTCTTTGTGTGTGTGTGTGTGTGTGTCCAGTCTGTGCTCTTGGTCCCTTGCTTATGTAGATGGAAGTACTGTATTTCTTTTCTTTTTACCTAGACTACACCTAGGTAGGTTTTCACTTTGGTAAATTGTTAGAAGATGTTGCATTCCACCAAACGCTACCCCAGTTCCGAATGACCAAAGGCTTGTGTTGCGTTCATTACCCATGCGTTCAACTTGCTTCAGTCTTATTTTTGTACATGAAACACTCCTTTTTTTTTTTCCTTATAAAAATGATTATAGTTTAGACGTTGCTACAGTACGTGTGTGCTTGTGATATGTACCTGTATGTTTGTCTTGGCACCTGTTTGTCCGTTCAGATCCACGATTATGCCATTTTTGCCGCTACTGGTACAAGTCTTTTGAGTTTGATTGAGTTACGTTTCTGGTGATGGAATTAGTAATTTTTCTCCGAATCCCCAAGCATGAATTTGCCACAGCACGAAGGAATTTGCTTTTCCTATATATATATATATATGTATGTTCATTTGCACCCTTGAATAGAATCATTAAGAAGAAGTGGTGTATTTAAACTGTTTCCTGCGTAATTCATGTGACAATTGCTTCACCTTATTGTATCCGGGGCTTTGGGTGTTGTGTGGCTGTTTTTGTAAAAAAAAGGACATGCATGAAGCTGTGTCAGTTGTTGTCATGCTCAAGACAGTTTGGTTGTTTACAGTACAGGGATGGTAGCTCAAATGTCTTGTGTAGACCGAAACCTTTATTGCAAAATTGTTTATATGATGAGAGAAATTTTGTTTGAAATTTTTTATGTGTTCGTAAAGTGGTATGAATTTGAAAGATTTTGAATTTATTGGTTTTTGTGGGGTTTTTTCTAGTATTCCGGGGAGGCTCAGTTGTCTTTTGAGGGGGTACTCCATATAAAAAATGTTTTAGTTTCTAATTTTATCTGCGTTGAGAGTACCTTGGTGTTCAGGTGCTTTATGTGTCGTTGATTGTTGCTCAGTGCTAGTACTTTGTGGAGATTATAAGAATATGAACACGAGAGCTATGTCTCTTTTGGGCAGGCATCTATGTACAGAGGTAAGCTCTGTGCCATCTTGTGTAAGATGATATAACCTAATGCTTTAAAGTTTGCTGATAATGCCTATTAAATTCCTTTTATGGATTATATCATTCTGAAAAATCGTGCCAGGTGAATACACTTAATGGTGAAATGCTGAATTTAGCAACTAAGTAAGTGGGTCTTTTGTTGGTTCGTTCAGTGGCAGTTTTCCCTGTTATGTTTGGTAATTGAATTTGACCTTGATAGAAACTGACGTTTGGTTGAGATTTTGCAGTATGGATTGAGTGAAGGTCTTTGTGATATCTTTGGATTTAAAATGCTTTTGTGAGTCTGAAGAATTCTCATGTGCTTTTGGAGGAGAGCTCTTTGTTCTAAGAATAAAGTGAGGTTCCGTGTGCGAAATGTTCTGAGATGAACGGCAAGCTAAATATATTATTGTGTTGGAGTGTTGTTTATATTCTCCACCTATGATCTGCTCTGATTTGTGTACAACAATAGACGTGGATATCTTGGAAAGGTTTTGGATAACTTAGTATAAGAAGGGGGGCAACTGTGGTGCACACTGTGGCAAGGTGGTGAGTTGGAGCTTTTGTTCACCTTCTGGTCCTCAGTTTGAATGTTCCTCATGCACTCTCTTTGTCTCCTAGTTGTGGTGCTTTGTTTAGAGGGACGTTCTGTTCCTAAGAAACAAAATGCAATTTTATTTTTAAACTCAAAGATATACGTGTGTGAAGTCAGTAACCTGAAAGGGTAGATCTATACATGATGTACAGTCAGTGAAGACCACAAAAGTATGTCACCATGGTAGATTCTTTGTTTCTCAACTGTTAATGGTGAAGTATGCAAATTTTTCTAGATATGTCTTTGATGATTAAAGGTGCTAGATTGTCTTTATGCAGCCTATTTTAGCTATTTCTCTGATTATTTTTTTTGTTATAACTGAATTTCCTTCAACAATCAGGCAATGGGAATATTTCTTACTTTGCTATGAAAATACCTCTGTATGTAGCTAAAGTATTAGTTTGCTTATTTAATTTGTAGAATGAAAATCTGGGAAACGATACACACACGTTATTTTCTCATGGGTCATCTCTTCTTAGCTTGCACTTACACCATCGAACCCTAGCAGGTTTGTAGATTAGAATGGCCTTTTGTGTATAGTCTGACATAATATAGTTTGTTTGTGTGAAGATTTGGTTGGTAAGATAGGTGATATTTTAACATAATGAGGGACCAACTGAAATGTGAAAGCTTGAGTCCCTTAAAGATATTGATTACTCGCAACAAATATTAGTATTATTAGCATGTGTTGTTAGACATCTGCCATTGGCCTTTCTGTTCTTGAATTGTCTGTCCTTTTTGTGCTGCTGAAGAAATCTGTTCCTAGTTCCATCCTCAGTGTCGCTCGGCAATATAAAATTGAGAGATTCAATATGCTTCCGCTATTGTTACGTTTCACATTCAGATCTGCCTGCACTATTGTGGATTCATTTTGAAACTAAAGCAAAGATTGTGAGAGATGAAAGAAAGTAAAAGAAATTCTTAGTAGATTCTCACACCTTTCAGGAAATAATTATGGGTCATTAGTGATTGATTTTTGTTGTTATTATAAACAAGTCCGTTACACATCCTCCTTTATCATTAGCCTCCCTTATGGGTTTTGAAATATTTGCTTATGGTTGATATTTCCCAGTGTACCATGTGCAAGAGAGAGATCTGATGTGTCATTGCGATCCCCTCCCAGCTTTATGAATTTAAGTACATTGCGTGGGTAATTGTGATACATAGCCAGCCTTGTACTTGTACAGGTTCACACATATTTTCCTCACATGCTTCTCAGTACAATAACAGCCTTTGAATGTCTGGGAACGTGGTTGACATGTAAACTAAAGATATCGTTTTGAAACTAATAAAAGTCACTCAGTGCTTTTGTGGCTCTTCATTCTTGTGTTCTGCTTTGTGTGTATGGTGATGTGTTCATACGTGACAGGTGTTGACTGTAGATTCTTCAACTTTAACTTGGAGCATGGGTGGTTGCTGGGTGCTCTTGTGTAGTTTTTGCTCTTTCTATCAAACATCTATTGTCTTTGTATCACTCTTCCTTCTTTTCTTTGTTTGTTACTCTTCAGTAATACCTTCTAATCTTCGGCACTAAATATGACCATTTTGTGTCGAGAGTGCCGTAAAACTTTTATTTAAACTAAACAACATGGAGCACCATTTTGTTTACGATAATATTATACAATTGCCTAAATCGTTCTTTTTATACATTTTTTTTTAGTTCTGAGAAAGTTTAAAAGAACCATGCTTACCTAGTTCAACCTTATGACTTGACAAAAAGTGAAAATGTCTCGATAATTAGATTTTTTGTACATTGAACAAAACCGTACTGCACAGAGGAAGCAGGTAACGGTAACCAGAAACCTACCAAAAAATACTTGAACAGCTGTATTATGGCAGTGATGATATTCAGATATGGTCCGATTTCTTAGTAGTAGTAGTAGTAGTAGTAAATGTAGTAGTAATAGTTGGTATCCATTTTTTTTTCAGAAAATAAAATACAATCAAACCTCCTTATTATACTGCCACCTTTGGGAGGGGCAGGAAGTTGTGGGCTGGCGGTTCAATAGATTTCCTCTGTTGTGTAGCCCCGACTGCCTCAATAGAGTTCCTCTGTTGTGTAGCCCCGACTGCCCAACGTCATGAACACGATTATGTTGAGTGATCTGTGTTTAGTTTAGTTTTAGTAGAGGTTTTGCGGCGCTCGCAACTGCATAAGGTCATATGAGCGCCAGAAGATTAGAGGTGTTACAAGAGAGTAACAAACATAAAAAGAATAAGGGGATGTGATCTGTGTTTGAGGAGAGTTTTTACCTTGTGGTGATACACATGTGCACTCATACAATATGTACATTCAGACCCGGGAGTCTTCTCTCTCCCTCTCTCTCTCTCGCTCTCTCTCTCTCTCATAGCAGAAAGATGTCAAGTAGACAACCATACTTTAATCACCTAGCTTCCTGCCTTGCCTAAAAGGTGATGTCCGTCACCCGAAACTTATTATATTAATCGTGAAAATTTTTTTTTTTTTTATATGGGAGGAATGAATCCTTCAGGCATTAGTGATCATCTTATTATTCTTGATTGTTTCTCTTCAAAGACGATGGCCGTGGATTTCCGGTACTTTTATATATTTTTATTTCACCCCTTTTTATTGTCAAATGGTTTTCGTTTAACATTCGCGTTTCCAGCGAACGCAGGACCTAAATCGCTGCGCTTGTTGTCACGTTTGTAACTTTAGAAAACTTTGTCTGAGAAAACCCGTCAGTGTGGGCTCTGTGGTCTAGATTAAAAGTATAAGGCTTTCTCATTCGGTAGGTCCCGGGTTCGAATCCGCGCCTTGCGAGGGAAAATTTTCTTCTCCGAAATTTTCTCTTTCGACATCATATTTTTCTGCTCACTAACAATGTTCTATCGTCTCCTTTCGTCTCCACTTTCTGCCACCCCCCCCCCCCCCGACCTCCTTTGCCTCCCCCCCCTCCTAATCTGGGCCTCTGACTCGCTGCAGCCTTTCAACTGCTACTCCTCTCCTTCTTACTGCAGTCTTTCAGCCACACCCCTGATGTTCTTGTAGGAAAGATCTTCCCCTAGCCTTCTCGGACAAGGGCGAAAAATCTCGGAGGTCTTGTGTGCAAGTTGCGCACGCTAAAGATCCCTTGGTGGTCCAAAATCGATATAAGAGTATGTATGTAGGCTTCGGCCACCACCCGGGCAAAATTCAAAATTTCCTACCAACTGAAAACGATTAATGTGTCATGAGCGCTCATATTATGACTGTTTGCATTTGCGAGCGCCGTATAACACAATTTCTTTTTTATTTTAAAAAAAAAAGAAAAAAATCCTAAAGTGCCCTGGCAAAATTACATGTGGGCCATATAGGGCCTATTTGAGAGGGTACCATCTTGGGAAGTACATGTAGTATAATAGGCCTACATGTATCCTTTTCGGAGCGCATCCACCCTGACAGAGCCCCCCCCTAAACCCCCCCCCCCCAGCAAAAACAAAAAACAACAACCAAAAAACCCCCCGAAAAGCAGAAACAAAAACAAACACAAAAACTCAAAAAACAAAACAAATACACCCACAAACAAACACAACAAACAAAAAAACAACAAACAAACAAACATATAAAAAAACAAAACAACAAAAACAATGATTTATCAGAAACTTTTAATGCTTTAAAAATTGTCCTGTTGTTTACTAATATATAAACCGTTATGCTGTTTAGGTCACTGAAGTATTTATAAAGTAATAATAATTATAATATTATTATTTATGTATTTCATTATCCTTGTTCTGGTGCATTTACTATTGATGACATGATGTGCTAGATATCTAGGCTAAATCACTCCGTCCACAGCTGTGAACTTGATGTGACACTGAACAAAGTAACTTTTTAATACTATCATTATCATTCAACTCATCTAGATCTGGGGGTTTTGGATTGTCGAGATTAGAGGTCTTAACCTGTCAAGTAGGCTATCGATTGAGGTGTTCGACGTTTAGAGTGACCGCTTGATATCTATACGGCTATGAATATTCTTAGAGAATATAGACAAAGGTTAGGATTCGATGTATGATCAGGGGTCAGAAATTCATAATCCATTTTTCTGTTTCTCTTAGGCCTACACAGTCAGCACGACAGCCTTAGCCTATAACTATAATGATTCTTCTTCTTCTTTTATAGCAATGATGAACGAACAAATCATTTCAACAAAATTCAATAGTTCATTAATTCCTACTTGGGACAAATTTGAAGAAAGACAGAGCTGCAAAACTTTTCTTCCCATTTGATTCCATCCGAAACCGTAAAAATTGCCAGTTTGAACCTGGCACGTGAATATTTTTGTTTAATTAATTTAGCAATAGTAAAAGGCACTTATTGTTTTTGAATGGATGAAGTACTTTGAAACTCATAAACAATCAAAATGTTTTTTTGAACAGTTGACAAATTATTAGGTCCAAGAACCAATTATATTCATTCTATCTTATAGCACCACTCTTTGTATTCTATCAATTCTCTGGCTAGTGTGAATAGTGTGAAAAGTGAAAACAGAAAGTAGAAACCAGGTTGTGTCCCAAGCAGTAGACAAACAGACGCAGACTTTATTGCCTACAAAGCTAGTTTGCCTTATCATTTTCCTTCGTCAGCTCGTGATAATATTGAAAAAGATGGCTGACAGCGATAGCGATGGTCCCTGTGAACCTGCTCTGGCAATTGATGAAAGTGTAGCGGCAGACATGGATCTCAACGTTCCCGCAACGTCTGGCAACGAGTATCTTCGTCGTGTCAGGTAGATCTACTAGAAATCTAGATCTAGACTACATAGATCTAGATTTCTAGATATCTAGCTAGATCCAGGCCTACTACCACTGACATCACAACACATGATCTATTCTTTAGGATAAGCCTAGAATCTAGATCTAAGTCTAGATTCTAGGCCCAAAACATGCTTGAGATTCAAATTCAGCAATCTGTCTGAAGTGAAGTCAGAAGTAGAAGTGCGTAATTGTAATGTGTAGGAGGGACTGATTTTTGCGCATCGTTAAGAGTTACACTGTAAGAGCAGTCACCATATAGACGAGTACCAGTCATTTCGACACTCCCCAAGTCCTCATGGTTGAATGGAGACGGTCATTTTGTCACACACTTGCAAACGTCAAACGCACATTTTTCTGGTAATTTAGCAAATCATGATATTTTTTGGGGGGAGGGTTCGGTTGGGCGTTGTGTGGAAGGACGGGGGGTTGCAAGTCATTGTGCCTACCTAATCAGCTACACCGTTCTTTACTGGGTGAGTTTTGTTGAGTTGTTTTTATAATACTTTATTTGTTGGGGGGGGGGGGGGGGGGGGCAGTTTTAGTCTTAAAAATTACTTTAAAACAATAGGGCACGGTCCAACGATAACATGCTTGAATTGGTGATTTAGACTAAAGACTGCTGGCACTGATCCTCCAAAACTCTAGATCTACTAGCACTATTTATACAATTTTGGAGAGATAAGCGGAGAGTCCTTTTGTCACACCTTATGCCTTATTGTGGTGTGACGAGATCATGACTGTGTGACGAAATGACTAGTTTCCCACTAGGCTGTGGTACAAGACTTCCTACAGAATAAAGGTAACTTGAAACATTGGTGTAGTGTATGTTGGTCCCGGGATGATTATAATATATATAGTCATAGGCCTGGCTATGCAGATGTTGTCACATGGATTGCTTCAGTACTTCAGTCAAGTGCAAAAGCCAAGTCCAAGATTTCCCCATTTCTAAAAATTTCATATATTTTGTAAGGCCCAGAATGTCTTTCCATCTTGCTGAATTCGAAACATTAAATTAGTAGGCCCACATAGATATCTAAAAATATGATGTCAATTACTTTTCAGGTTTTTAGATATCTTAAGATTGATAAATTTTATAAATGCTTTTTACAAGCTTTTCTTTTTCAATTTTCTTTTTAAAAATTAAATCGTAAGTCGATGGGGATGACAATGATGATTTCACAAAATATAGACATACCATTTCAATCCTTGTGATTTTGATTTCTAGTTTCAAAGGGTTTGGTGTCCTGTCAAATCCTGTTCCATTTTAATTTAAAATGTTATTTCTCCCACTGTGTACCGTCAAAAAACTACTAATTGCAACACACAAAATTCTTTGTATGGTTAGTGCACGTGGTTGCTATATTCACAGCAGTTTTCATTGATATAAAAATAATTGTGGTACAGGCAAGTGAATATTTTCTTCTTCTCGTTCATCTCTAACTGTTCTGGACATCCTAGTCCATAGTGCAAAGACTGCAGGTCCTCCTGGCCTTCTTACAGTGGTCTCTCTGCCTCGGGTTAAAGGCCAATATTTCCTTCAAAGTGCCTTGAGCATTGGGCATGCTTGGAGCAGTTGGTTCCGTATGGTTGCTGGTACCACACGGACACTGCTGTGAATGTCCAATTTGAGCTTTGTGTAGAGGCGGTGATTCAGTCAGTTGTGCCCTCTTCTAAGTCTGAACAGAACAACATGCTCTTGACGTTTTTTTTGAGGTAAAAGGTATCTGGTTGCAGTGAGGGTGTTGTTCCTTCTACTTTGCCTGTAACCCACTTTTGATGATGGTTTTGGCCTCCTACAGTCTACAGGCTTGTGGCTGTGAATGATTTGATACACACATCATTTGAAGGGCCTGGAGATCCAAATCTGTAGCACAACAACCAAGGATTGAAGGTCTGAAAGAGTCCATAATTATAAAAGAAAACAGTCAAGCACAAATCTCAAATGTGTTGGGGTTGACAAATGTGAGAGAGAGAGAGCGTGGTGAAACCAGGCGCTCGTCAAAAGAATGAAACTAGAAACTGACATTTTGCCGCAGGTTTCGGAATTTTTTTCAAATTTTTGTTTTTTTTAGCTCAACACCTTTCATGTCCATTAAAGGGCACATCCCCTTGAGGATTGCACTTAAAAACGTTGATTAAAGGAACACAAAATGTAAATTTTCTGTTTCCACGAACACTCAAGCTAAGGAAATAACTAAACTTTGGCAGCCATTTTCCACTAATTTTACCTCTGAAACCAGGCAACCTCTACCTCCCTCTACTTCAATGGCAAATATCTCGACTTGTGTTCAAGATAACTGGATATTTTATTCATCGAAAGCAAGACAAATGAACAAGCTATAAGAGGACACCAATAACTCTACATGACAAAAAATTGACAAGCGCCTGATTCTACCGTGTCGTGACGCAAATGTGTTGGACACGGACAGCTCTGAAATTCATGTAAACTGATATACAATATAAAAATAAGAGAGATATTGTGAAGAAAACCTAAGGAAGTTACTGTGACAATATAATGGTGCATTGATCAGAGTGCTGCAATTAATCTCTAATTCTTTATGTTAGACTTTATTCTTGTACTACTTAGGCTCCTTGATTGAACATAGAGGGAGAGGGCAGGTAGGTAGTCTCCTCGGCTCCTTGATTGAACATAGAGTGAGAGGGGAGGTAGGTAGTCTCCTAGGCTCCTTGATTGAACATACAGTGAGAGGGCAGGGAGTCTCCTAGGCTCCTTGATTGAACATAGAGTGAGAGGGCAGGGAGTCTCCTCGGCTCCTTGATTGAACATAGAGTGAGAGGGCAGGGAGTCTCCTCCTTCCAGGGGAAGACTGAAAGGCTTGGGTGACCCAGTGGCTAAGTGAGTAGTGAGTTTTGACTCAAGCAATGTCAAGCAAGTGTCGGTGACACAGTGATCAGATGAGTGGTCACTGGAGTGTGTCCTTGAGCAAGACACGACAACCCTAGCTCAAATTACAGGGTGCTGCACAGTGGCGACCGACAGTGGCATTGTTTGTAAACTGTTCTGTATTTGTGTAATAGTGTGTATTTATCTATGTATTTATGTATGTACATATTTATAATTATGTATTTATGTATGTATGTTTGCCATTATAAAACAAAGTGCCCTTCTAGGACAAATAAAAGTGTAATTTATTATTTATTATTATTATTATTATTATTATAACTGGAGAGGACTCTAAGCTGTTGACTACTTCTGAAAGTTCAGGGACATGAGATTTGGTGTTTTTGTACAATGATTACTACATTTAACTACAGTCAAAATTGTTCAAGGCGGTCGCCCATTATGGAGGAAGAAAGAGGGTTGTCTTAGACAGGTTGACGTCCTGGACAGTGTCATTATATTTTAAAAGGGCAAGGCGGGAAGTGGTAGTTTTTACAGTTGATTGTCTTAGGTAAGTGGCCATTTAAGCAGGTTTGACTGTAGTAGTAGGTAAAACACACTGGGGTTAATGTTGACCCCTTTACCTGTTTTTTTAAAATTCCCATAGAATCCATCTCATGAGATGAGGCCTGTAACAAATGTTTACGCATGCTGTTTTTACAATTCTTTTATTTTGCTTTATAGATTGGAAGCCATGGAGTGTCCCAAAGTTGTTGTTGCTGACATGGATACAAGTTCTTTCCTAACCCAACAGACAGTGAAAGTGTCAGAAGTGAGTTTCACCTCAACTTTACTCACTTGTTTACCATCACATATAAAACTTGTCATGTCCTGAGGGAAATATGCTTCCAAGTTACTTTGTGTTGTTTTTTTAATAACAGAATCATCATCATCATTGCCTTTCTCACCCTGCATCAGGGTATAGGCCACGGACAAACACCCTCCACTTTTTTCTACCCTGTGCTAGCCTCTTGATGTTATTCCATGTCTTCCCACTTTTCTGTACATCAATTTCTGTGATTCTTCTCCAAGTTCCACGAGGTCTTCCCCTTGATCTCTTGCCCTGTGGGTTCCAATCCAAAACTTTCTTTGTTATGCAGCTGCCTGACTTCCTGAGAGTATGTCCAATCCATCGCCACCGCCTTCTTCTTACCTCATCTCTGACTGGGATCTGTCTTGTTTTCCTTTACACTTCCACATTGGTGACCCTGTCTGTCCATCTGATTCTCAGTAACTTTCTTAATAACAGAATATAAGCTCGTAAACTCTGTTCTGTTATGAAGAGAAACTGCTGACAGTGGTTGACAAACACCTGGTGTTGAGTCTGAAGGTTGTTCCTGTCTAGTTTTTCACTCTGTCCACCCACGCAGCCCGCAGAGCACGCAGCAACACTTGTCCCCACGGACCAGTACACAGATTCGGTACACGCTATATCACACCGTCGCTGGTCGGCGCCCCGTGGGGGCAAAGTGTTCAAGTTCAAAGCATCATGTTCATGGAACAGTTCACCAAGGAAAGCTAAGGAACGAAGATCACTATGAAACGCTTTGGTGTTTTTTTCACTGAAGAGTTTACAATTATAAGCTGAAGCACTTGGAATATCTGTTTTCATTGTAGATGTATATACACACATATTATATATATATATATATATATATATATATATATATACACACATATTATATATATATGCATGCTGCTTTGTAAAACTATTGTCAGACGGAGGATGACTATATTTCTTTTACATATGGAGAGTTTCAATACATAATTTAATTTCTCCTGTACATCCAAGAAACATTTCCTTGTGGGACAATTAAAGTAGTCTTATCTTTTTGTATTATTTTGATTCAGTTGGGTGGCATTAGTTGTATTAACTGTCATATGCTGAGCAGCTGATATTCTTTACTCTGAGTGAGTGGTGTGAGGCTGAAATACTTTGGTTCTCCATTTTCCCTCAGTCGTCGGCGTCACCCTAGGTTGTTTGTGAAAACTTCATTATACTGTCCCCGTGGTTTTATGCACCCCGCATAATTTAGCAAAATTTGATAATTATTTGCATAATTTCTGGTTATTTTCCGTTATCATTCTTTGTTAAAATTAACAGAATCGCATAATTTCACATTTTTGGGCTCAGTTTGCATAATTTCAGAATTTTTCTTGCATAAAATGACGGGGACAGATTATAAAATGATCAGCTTCTCATCCTTTTGTGCATTGAACTATTTTCTGTATGTTTCTTCTTTTTGTCACAATGTGACCATTATCATTCATTATGGGGAAGATTAGCTGTTGACTGTTGTCATAGTTACCTTCCCTGCCCTCACCTTTTTCATGTCTAATTAATTTAAAGTCAGTTGTGCCTTAAGGCACAGGTTTCTGTCAGACTAACTGAGGGGGCTCTCGTGGCCTAGAGGTTAAGGTGTTGGCCTCTCATTCAAAGGTCCCGGGTTCGAATCTGGGTAGCCACCGAAAAATTTTCTTCTCTAAAATTGTCTCCTTTCACCTCCTTTCCTGCTCTCTAGCAATGTTCTGTTGTCTGCTTTCATGTCCACTTTCTGCCCCCTCCCCCTCACCTCCTTTGCCTCCTCCTCTGGGCTCCTGACTCTTTCTGCAGCCTTTCTACTGCTACTCCTTGGCTCCTCCTTACTGCTGTCTTTCTGCCACAGCCCTGATCTTCTGGTAGGAAAGATCTACACCTAGCCTTCTCGGACAAGGGCGAAAAATCTCGGAGGGCCCGTGTGCAAGTTGCGCGCGTTAAAGATCCCTTGGTGGTCTAAAATCGATAAGAGTAGGCTTCGGCCGCCACCCGGGCAAAATTCAAAATTTCCTACCAACTGAAAATATTAAGAGTGTCCCGCGCGCTCATATGACATATGCAGTTGCGAGCGCCGTAAAACACTTTACAAAAACAAATAAACAAAAACAGACTAATGATTGTTTTTCATCTTCCCCCCCCCCCCCTACCCCCACCTTGTTGTGTAGCCAGGAGGTCTGCTGCCAGTTCCAGTGTCGTACAAGGCGCCAATGTCCTGGCAGAGAATGCAGGTAGCGGAGTTTGCAGCCCTGAGACAGGTACATGGATGGCCACTTACATGCTTGCAGCTGAGTGGATAATTTGAACCACTATGAGTGCAGTTTTGTTTTTGTGATTGCTCGTTAAATGAAGCAGGCAATGTGAGGAAGTAGTTTGTGTTTGTGGCTCTGAGGAAACCAGTTGGGAGGCAAATCTTTTCTCAAAATTGACGTTTTTGCGTATTGCAAAAGATTCACCTTTTTTCAAGCATTTTGCGCTCTACCTGGGTGGCATAGAAGCATTCTGTTAAAAGCTGTATTACACGTCAATGAGTGTGCGAGTCTCAAGGATAATTTGTGAGGAAACAGCTGTAAAATATGATCACGTTGAGGCCGTATAAAGAGTTATAACAAATGTTGCATACATCCCTTGTCTTTTTTTTTTTTTTTTTTTAGAGCATTTTGCTCTTTTTTGTTTTGAAAGGGCTTGGTAGTCCAAAATATCAGATGTAAGAATAGAACTTAGAAAACTTTCCCCAATGAGCAAGCGTAACAAGTGAAAGGAAAGATAGGCTGTTCTGTCTTTTTCTGCTTCTTGAATATTTCATGCGCACAGGATAAAATAATAATAATAGTTAGCATTTGTATAGCGCATATCCCCGCTCAACAGCAGGCTCTATGCGCTTTACACTATATTGTTACCCCAGCAGACCATAGAACACTCCGAAACATTCTCAGCTTCCCGGGAAGCATACAGTGCAAGCAGCTGATTAAGCGCTCAAACACTAACAAACTGACAAGATCTTTCGCTGTCTATAGCCGGGTACCCATTCCCACCTGGGTGAAGTGAGGAAAATTCGTGTAAAATGCCTTTCCCAGGGACACAACGTCGGGCCCTTGACGGGATTCGAACCCACGATCTTACGGTTGCGAGTCCGAGAGCCTAACCACTAGGCCACTGACGCCACAGGATTTCCCCGGAAAAGCAGGAAGATTCTTTTCTTTTTGTGAACGGTTTCAAAATCTAGCAAAATTTGTCTGCTGTACATCCTCAAAATAACTTGTAGAACTATAACATAGTATTTGAGCTTCCTCCTTTCAATTACAATTTATTCTTTTCAAATTTCAATAAACCATGAAACATTTCTGACAAAATAAAGCTTGAGGTCACATGTTTAGCCACACCTCGAAATAATCATCTGCTCCTTTCCACGGATTTTCTTGAATCCACATACAAATTTTAAAAAAAATAATTTTACTTTCAATAAATCGTTATCGGTTGTCTATTACTGTTGTTCATCTCAGTGTTGTTTTTACAGCCTGTTTTACATTTGGCTAATTCAATGTAGGGAATCGGTAGAATGAGCCAGTGTTTCACATGTGTGTGTGTATTTTTTTAATTGTTTTTTAAAATACAGGTGTTTTTATGCCCCCATCGACACAATTAAGATCTTTTAGGAGGCAGGGTTCTGACCTGTCCTGTCAGCACCAACGCAGGCCGAGAGGGATACAACATCCCGGCAGAAAGACCGAGATACTCAATAAAAGGGCTCCCCACAGAGGAACGGAACTCGGGTCTCCTGCGGGCGACAGTGAAGCACCTAACCGCTACACCGCAGATGTCGGTTCTTGCGTGTGTGTGTGTCAAGGGGAACAAAGTGGTACAAAGAAGTTGTCTGTTTCAAATTGAGTATTCCTGTTCATAGTCTGGTAAGATGTTAAGCGAAATGAAAAAGAAAAGCTGTATAGTGTGAAATTGCAGACACTTGATGTTCTTATTGAGTAGGACTTAGTTTTACTGGATATTGGGTTTTTCTCAGATAAATGTTTAGCTCAAGGCATTCTGTTTCATGTAATGATCTACAGGTTAGTCATTAACATGAGTGTTCAATATAAGCAATATTTCTGATTCGCAGAAACTGATCCAGTTCAAAGCTCTGCTCAAGCAAAAGAAAATAAATGTTCCGTCTCCAAAACTGGTAAGTTCCTTTCTCTGATACTTGAGGAGGCTCTATGCTGTTTCTTTCCACTGTAATATAAATATGGGTGGTTGGAGAGCGTCACTTGTAGGTCTTACTTCTTTTCTTTCCTTCTGTCATTTCTGTCTGTCTGTCTTTGCTCATTCCCTGCACTGAATGACTGGTATTGTGTTGATTCAGATGTGCTTCCTGTCTTTACTCAGTTTACTGAGACTGTTGTAGAAATCTTTTTTAAAAGTTCTGGGGGAGGTGATGTGCTGTCACGTTATATAAATTCCAACACCATTTTTAAACGCTTTATTTTGTTTGTATCATATGTGAGGCAGCGTGGTGGAATCAGGCGCTCGTCAAAATAATGGAATCGAAGAAAATAACAGTTTTCTCCCTGCTTACCAATTTTTATCAAATTTTTGTTTTTTGGCCCAGCACCTTTTATGTCCATTTACAAACACGTTCCTTTGAGGATTTCACCGAAAATGTTGATTAAAGGCACAAAAATATAAATTTACAGTTTCCATGGACTCTCCAGATTTGGAATTTACCAAGCTTTGGCGGCCATTTTCTCGCTAATTTTACCTCTTAAATCAGGTGACCCCCACCTCCTTCAATCCAAAATAACTCCACTTCTGTTGACGATGGATGGGTAATTTTTTCATTCAAAGCAAGACAAATGAACAAGCTGTAAGATGATACCAATAACTCAATATGCCCAAGAATTGCCGAGAGCCTGATTCCACCACGCTGCCTCACATGTTTTCTAGTTGAGGGCTGACAATGAAAGCTGTGTTGATTGTTCTCAGCAAGGTTTGTCAAGACAGCAATTCAGTATGCTTCTTGGGAAGGCTTAAAAAAACAACTTTTCAATTATTTATGAGACCCCAAGGTTCTGTAACTCCTATCGGCCAGAGCGACATGCTCTGTGTCGTTTCCGTTGACCCCATTCTCTCAGAACGACACAGAGTGTGTTGTTTTCACATTCTTCAATTAAATGCACATTTCTGTCCAGCCCTCAATGTTTATAATATTGCTCAACTTAGAAATAGATATGACTAGCTGGGCCCCCTTTCGATGAAAGGAATGATCGGTGCTTTAATATCAACTAAAAGTCATTGGCCTACTATATTTACACTCTACTGGAATAGGACAATAAATCTTGAGAGATGCAAAAAATTAGAAGGTCTAGATCTATACTCTCAAAACAAAATGCGCCGGCCGAAATATCACTTCCGGATTTTCTAAAATTACAGAGACAGAAGTGTCGGCCTACGAAAGCGATCGGCGAAATAAAGAAATTTAGCTTTTTGCATCAAAACTGTCTTAAAACGGAAAAAACCAAGGGCGCCATGCTCTGGAGAATATTTTAAAGAATTTTTCGGCGAAAACCGCATGTTGATCGATGCAGCCATTAAAAAGCCTTTTGAATAGCAAAATTCGGCCACCACAAATAGATAATAGATGATACTTTCTTTCTGTACAAAAATGTGATGCTTGAAGGCATATTTTTAGAGTGGCAGCACGTTGTGTCGTAGATGGAGAGTCTGAGTTGTTTTTCCAAATCAAGATTGTTCATCAAAATCGTATTTAAAATTAATACACCTGCTTCTACCTCCTGGGGTGGTGCCACTGACTGAAGTGACTTTAGGCCATTTCCAAAGGGGGGACATTAACATGTTCTTATGCACAGTAGAATTGTAAATGGGCTGATTCATCAATGTCATGCTCATAACTGTGCCTGTACTGCAACAGGAAACTGCTGCTTTTTCTTTCCTAATCCTTACTATCATCATTATTCCTCTACTTCTTTTGTATGTTTGTCACACTCATGTGACCTGCTATTTCTAGGGTGCCTTGATAGTCGAAGCAGACTTTGTGCTGTTGAAGCTAGAGCGGTGAGCAGAGTAAGCCTGATTCCCAGTATGGACTTCTCTGTTGACATCCACCCCTTGGCGCTCATATGACCTTTTGCTATAAAAACTCTACTGAAACTAAACTAAAAACACCTGCTTCTTCTGCGTTCAGTCTTACTATCTGCTTCCCTGATGTTGCTAATGGCTAATTCTTTAGCATGGTGAATGAGGTAGATTTAGATAATTTAATTCTGACTGTTCATGAAAATCCATTAACTTAATTCTGGCAGATAGGAGTTAATAATTGCTTGATCAAAACAGAGAGCTCTATTTTGTACATTGTGAGCTACAATTCTCATCTATCGCCAGCCTCAAGCCAACGACGCTGACACCTGGTGCCGTTTGTGCTTTGGTCGACTCAAAGTGAAAATAGACCAGGGTGATAACTCAAGCACCAATGCATCATCTGAGAATGAGAAAGTGCCGGTGGATTCCCCAGGGGAAGGGACGCCTCCGCTGTTACACATTGTCGCTCACATGAACCAGGTTCTTCACAGCTTTGTCATTTACTTTTTTGTTGTCGAAAATTCTGCTTTCGTTTGTAGTTCTATTTGAAAGACTTCTCGTAGTTTTGTGTATTCCAAACAGTGTATATATATATATATATATATATATATATATATATATATATATATGCCGTGTATATATATATATATATATACTTATGAGTGATATTTCAACAACTTATTGCCGTGTAAATGACATCGTCCATCGTAAAATACACTTTTGATAGATTGGACTCTGAACCCTGAGCTCAAGATCAGAAACAATAAAAGTAAAACGTTAATTTCCTCAAGTTTTGACATAGTCGCTTGATGAGATCCTGTGTTCCTAAAATAATGTATTGTACATTCAAGTTGCAGGCAGTATGAAAAAGGGGTTTGTTTGTTGTTTGGAAAAGAAAGAGGGGATAGATGTCAGGGAGTGGGGGAGTGGTTGTGTGTTGTTTCACAGACTGAATTGTGTGAACTGTTCGCACACTTGGTGTATGAATATAATTAGAGCCTTTTTGATCCTCGGCACAGCATCAGGTGACCTGTGTGTTAGAGTACCACACCAACTGGCTGGAGGCTACAGGGTTCACATCTGCGCAGGTAGGTTGTTTTGTCAGTTTAAGAGGGTGTAGCTATGGTCAACACCCAAATGCTGTAGTTTTTGGTCTAATGCTTGCTGTTCTGCATCAAAGGCGGTGACATAGTAGGCTACAAAAAAAGGTTACCAAGCAAAAAATTCAAGATTTTAGCAATAATAATCTCGAGCCATCAAAAATAAAGGATTGATTCAGCATTTTTAAAACCAGTTTTATATTTTGTCAATCATCAACATGCTTCAAGATAGAAGCCTAATATTTGGCATGGCAATTACTGTTGGTAGGTAGAATAACCTTACAGGGCCAAATTTGAATGTTCTGTACTGACTTGTGAGCTTTACAGTCCTTGTTATGCACTACATTCAGGTCTCCAATATTTTCAGATTTTGTAAAATAAAAAAGGCCTAAAATTTCAAAGGTGTTCCATAAAAAGAAAAATGCTACTGTAAGGTTATAGAGAAATGTGTATAAAAGATTGTGTCAAATGTGAAACAATTCTGACAGTAACTTTCTGAGATCTACTCAAAATAGTGTTGCAACCTGGTCAGATCAACAATTCTGAGAAAACTGCAAAGAGAGATAATTTTTGGTGAAGATTTTCCTACATTGCTACCTCTCTCAAATGCATTTTCCAGCTATTTCTAAGTTTGATAAGGAATTAGGCTTCTAAAGATGGATCCTTGATATTGATAGCTATTAAGATACTCCAAAATCCGAAGACTGATATTTTTTTCAAAATTTTTACTGATCTGACCAGTGGATCCCCTTAAAAAGTTGTCTCATCAACTCTGGTCAACTCTTCCTCTTTGTCCTTTGCACACACCCCCCCCCCCCACTCTCCCTGTACCTTGCAACTGATTTTTACACGCGTTTTCTCTTTTCCTACAAGTGTGCAGTACTCTGTGCATTTCTGGGAGCCTCATGGTGTTTTCCGATGTGTCTCATCTTTATATTAAAAAAATCTAAATATGCCTTCCAGTTGCTGTTCAGTTTTTAGGGAGAGGTGCATATCAGTCTTGATGATCTTTTTCCTACAAGAGCAGTGTGCTCAGGACTGGGTTTTTTAAAATCCTCATCTCGGAAGACACTTATTACTCTATTGAACCTACCCCAGGGTCAGGGCTGTGGAAAACTGGAAGGCTGCATACAGGCAAAGGGACCCAGGAAGTAGGAAAACTGATCACATACATACAAGTCAGTTGTACTGCAGGTTAAAGGGTCAGAGGTCGACTGCCATTGAGATCTGTCAATCAGGGGAACACATCGAAGAAGAAGAAGAAGATCTTAGAAGACACTTAACCCTTCCAGCCCCAAGCGCGTATATTTTCAGCAGTGCTAGTACCTCCCACCGTCCCAAGAGCGTATATTCTCAGTTTAGGAGGGTGCCGAATTTGCGTATTTTTTTAAATTAACAAACCTAATTAAACGTTAATTTTCATAATATTTGTTCATTTACTTTTAAAGATTGTTATATGTTTTTATCTAAACCTCATTACAAAGATACTGCAACTCTTTTTAGAATGCATGCCTCTTTTTCTGAAATACCGTTGTATTGGCTGGGACTGGGGTTAGCGAGTGCACAAAAATGGCTGGGGCTGGAAGGGTTCATACTCCATGGAACCTACCGGAAGGGTCAAGGGTGTGAAAAACCCTAGGATCCCCCTGCTCCCCTCCCCCCAACCCCAACTATGTCTAGATTGAACCAAGTATTTTGATGTGAGAGGCAACCACCAAACCTCTAGACTGGCTAATTTAATGACTTCCTTGTAGCTTCTCCTTTTATGCCCCCCAGGGCAGTGCCACCGACTGTAGTGTCTTGAGGCCATTCCCAAAGGGGGGACATTTCTCGTTCAAGCATAGTAGAATTGTAAATGGGCTGACTAATGTCACGCTCATAACTGTGCCTGATCTACAACTGGGAACTGCTGCTTTTTCTTTCTTGATCCTTACTATTGTCATTTTCCTCTACTTCTTTTGTATGTTTGTCACTCTCTTGTGACCTGCTATTTCCGGGGTGCCTTGATAGTCGAAGCAGACTTTGTGCTGTTGAAGCTAGAGAGGTGAGCAGTTTAAGTCTGATTCCCTGTAAAGACTTCTCTGTTGACACCCACCCCTTGGCGCTCATATGACCTTATGCAGTTGCGAGCGCCGTAAAACCCTCTACTATAAAACAAAATATCTCCTTTCATCTGACCCGAAGTTGTTTGAGTTCTGTGTTTGTGGTGTGTGGCACGAACTTTTCCATATTTTTGTGGGTGGTTGGCGGGTGCTCTGGTGTGGTTTGCTCCTTCTTTCCTATAAAAAATCTATCGTCCCTATCTGCCCTCCTTCTTTTTAATGTTTGTTACTCTCTTGTAACACCTCTAATCTTCGGCACTTATATGACCTTATTGTGTTGCAAGTGCTGTAAAACTCTTACAAGAACTATCAATATTTTTGTTAATACTTATTGTTTTGCTTGACAATTTTCTATCTGTTGTGCATGGAATTGATCATGTTGATATCTCTGTTGTTGTCATTTTAAAAAAATTGATGAATGTTCTTGTGTGGTTTGCAGAACTGGGCTACTCACATTTCTATCTGGCATTGCTGTTTTCAGTACTTTAACTGTAATACCCCCATTCTTTCTGCAGTGTGGTGAATTTACTCTTTTAGCTTTTCCCTAAATTCAATCACTTCATTTTGAGTATCCAAGGAGAAATTGAGAAACCAAATTAAGGAACCAATTGTAAAACTTCTCACTTAAAGAAAAAAAATGTGTATTGTGCAGTGTTCCCATAGATTCACTTTTTGCCTATCTCAGAGTCTGGTAAACTCAAAAATCTGCTGAGATATGGCACTTTGCCGCACTAATTTACTCAGATTTATATACCTAAAAATAACTTTCACAAGACCGCCGGTGACCTAGAGTGTACGTTTTGCAGGGTCGCTGGTTCTACGCTTTATTGGCCAACCTGCAGAAACCTCTCAGTCCAGAAGTGTGCTCCTGGCTGCGTCGCTTGGCACGTCTGTGTTCCAACATCAGAGCTTCTCTGGTGAGTAGAATTGAGGGTAAAGGGTAACGTGTTATTATATGTATATATTCTAAAATCCACACAAGTGCCTTCCCCATTTATTCAATACCTTACAGTTAAGGCCATTGAAACATAGCATTGTTAGACGCGTTGTCTGTGGCATATATTTATTTTTATATAATATACATATTATATATTTGTACTGGTTGCCAAAAACCCACATGAGGCTTGGTGTACTGAGAAAAAATGGGTAAAGTATGCCTCATGAAAATATTATGCCCACACCGGCTTAACATGAAACTGGTCAGACAATGATACGATTGGACCTCTAATTTTGGTCCTTTTGTTTTTCCCCTTATATGACCGTTCCCCTGTGTTGGTAAATATTGTCACAATGATTTTATTTTTGCTAGCCAGAATATGTCTATACCTTTATTGTCATTATTTGTTTTGAAGAGTTACATCCAAATAGAAACAAATGAAATTATTTGGGTTCATGAAGGGTAAGTATTTCCTTAACTCCTTCGTTGCCTTATGGCGATACGTCATGAAAATGCGCAATTTTTAGCGCTGTGCCATGGTACGTCATGGAAGGTGGCAGAAATTGTGAGGCAGCGTGGTGGAATCAGGCTCTTGTCAATTTTTGGTCATATTGAGTTATTTGCATCATCTTAAAGATTGTTCACTTGTCTTTATTTGGATGAAAAAAATTTCCATTTATCTTGAATACAGGTATTTGCAAAAGAAGGAGGTGGGGGTCACCTGTTTTCAGAGGTGAAATTAGTGAGAAATTGGCAGTCAAAGATTGGTTATTTCCATAGCTTAAGAGTCCGAGGTAACTGAAATTTTACATTTTTCATGCTTTTAATTTAATCAACGTGTTTCAGAAAAATCCACTCAGAATTTAGTTCTTTAATGGGCATGAAAGGTGTTGAACCAAAAAACAAAAAAATTGATAAAAATTAACAAACCTGCAGAAAAATGCAAGTTTCTGAACTTTGATTATTTTGACGAGAGCCTGATTCCACCACGCTGCCTCACAATTGACACTTCTGGTTTCTTATATGACGTTCCATGTACGTCACGCTGATAACCTGGCACTAATTCTTCTGTATGGAGTTAACTTTTCCCTCATATGAGATTAAAAGGGTTCTATCTCCCTTTTGTGGATCTTTTGAGAACAGTTATGGTTTGTTGCGGGTTATCTTGCACTACATGGTGATTCGTGTTTGCTTCTGAAATGATCGTTTTGTTCCGAGAAAAAATACTAGAGCTGGGCGCAGAATCGAGTCCGGAAACGATTCCCACGATCAATGCTACGGAAGAAAAGTTCCTTTTTGTTACGTAAACCATCGATTACCAGTTACTTTTTTCAGTAAAATCTTTTTTTGAAGAATTTGTTTTTGAAAAAAAAAATGGATGCTTCGTAGTGTTCCGAAATCAAGGTTATCCTAAATCCTGAAGACGTTCGAAGCCAACCAGGTAATCTCCTGAAGAAATCACATCATTAGAAAGTAAGTAATTGGGTTCGGAGTCGGTTCCTACAACTCCTAGCTTTCAAGAATCGGGAGCCTAGCCGCCCAGCAGTAAAAAATACACATGAAAAAGATGTGATCTGCTGTTGCGTTTAAGATTCATAACCTGTGACATTTCCAAGAACCTGAAATGCAGATAGAACCCTGTGTTAATCTAATACGACATGATACTTGAGTCCAGAAACTGTTGTTATATCTTCTATTTCTTCTTATAGGCAGATCACTTCAACCAGCTGCATCTTATTATGCGCTTGTTTATCAAGATTTGGTGTATAATTGAGAGCAGTCCAGGGGGGTCTCGTGGCCTAGAGGTTAAGGTATTCGCCTTTCATTCAAAGGTCCCGCGTTCGAATCCAAATAGCGACCGAAAAAATTTTCCTCTCTAAAATTGTCTCGTTTCACCTCCTTTCCTGCTCTCTAGCAATGTTCTGTCGTCTGCTTTCGTTTCCACTTTCTGCCCCCACCCCCTCACCTCCTTTGCCCCCTCCTGTGGGCTCCTGACTCTTTCTGCTGCCTTTCTACTGCTGCTCCTTGGCTCCTTTCTACTGCTGTCTTTCAGCCACACCCCTGATCTTCTGGTAGGAAAGATCTACCCCTAGCCTTCTTGAACAAGGGCGAAAAATCTCGGAGAGCCCATATGCAAGTTGCGCTCGTTAAAGATCCCTTGGTGGTCTAAAATCGATAAGAGTAGGATTCGGCCACCACCTGGCCAAAATTCAAAATTTCCTTCCAACTGACAAAGTTAAATGTGTCCAGTGCGCTCATATACGCGGTTGCGAGCACCGTAAAACGCTTACTGATAAAATGTTGTTTTTTTTAAAAATGAGAGCAGTCCTTATGCTTTTCTTTTATTTTGTTTCCATGGCAACAGGAGGATGTTGATCAGCCCATGCTGAAGGAATTGAACCTGATCATCTGCCTTGTGTCTCGTTACTTTGACCAGAGGGATTTGGCCGACTCCTGACTCACAGACTCATGTCTCCCGTGAATCACACAGCTGCAGAATGAAATAGTGTACATACTTTTGAATTTATGTATGATTTGAATTTTACCGTTGGCGTTAGTTTGTTGCCTTCTTTGGTGTGCTGATGGTAATGTGTGATGTGTTGAGAGAGGGCCCTTGTCTGGTATTGTGAAAGTTGTGTGAGGGAAACGGTCGGTTTGAAGGTGAAGGGTTGGACACACAACATCATTAATTGTCTGATTTGTTGTTGTTGTTCTCAAATCCCTTTAGCTGCGAGCATTTCGCTCTTGGCAGCGCAATGCCTCCCTCAAGTAACCACATGTCCTTGTCAAATTGTATCATTAAAAAGTGACTGCTTGCCTTCTCTGTCTAGTGAAAGGGGAGGTTGTTATCAATTCTTCTCTGTCTAGTGAAAGGGGAGGTTGTTTTATCAATTCTTCTCTGTCTAGTGAAAGGGGAGGTTGTTTTATCAATTCTTCTCTGTCTAGTGAAAGGGGAGGTTGTTTTATCAATTCTTCTCTGTATAGTGAAAGGGGAGGTTGTTATAAATTCTTCTCTGTCTAGTGAAAGAGGAGGTTGTTATCAATTCTTCTCTGTCTAGTGAAAGGGGAGGTTGTTATCAATTCTTCTCTGTCTAGTGAAAGGGGAGGTTGTTATCAATTCTTCTCTGTCTAGTGAAAGGGGAGGTTGTTATCAATTCTTCTCTGTCTAGTGAAAGGGGGGGTTGTTATCAATTCTTCTCTGTCTAGTGAAAGGGGAGGTTGTTATCAATTCTTCTCTGTCTAGTGAAAGGGGATGTTGTTATCAATTCTTCTCTGTCTAGTGAAAGGGGAGGTTGTTTTATCAATTCTTCTCTGTCTAGTGAAAGGGGAGGTTGTTATCAATTCTTCTCTGTCTAGTGAAAGGGGAGGTTGTTTTATCAATTACTTCAGCGCCAGAGGGTTTCACACAGTAACTGTCTAGTGAAAGGGGAGGTTGTTATCAATTCTTCTCTGTCTAGTGAAAGGGGAGGTTGTTATCAATTACTTTAGTGCCTGAGGGTTTCACACAGTAACTGTCTAGTCATATTTGTTTCAGTAAGCTTGTTCATTGTGTGATTGGAAAACGGGTGTTGTTGTCATGTTGTGCTTATTTTCATAGAGTAGAGGCAAGTGATATATCAAAATGGAGATTAAAGGATAAGGAACAATAGTATAGATAAAAATTGAAAGTAAACAGCACAGAAATAGTTAAACAGGTAAACAGTTATTGAAAGTGCTTCAAGGAGAGTTGATTTATGAAAGTCTTTTATTGCATTCACAGCCTTCCGGCTGGGTCTGCATTATTGTTATCCATTTCTAATTCCTGATCAAATAAAATAGGTTTGTTTCTGTACACATTTACAGTTTTACTTTTCGTAATAGTTTTACGACACTTGCAACACAATAAGGTCATATAAGTGCCGAAGATTAGAGGTTTTACAAAAGAGTAACAAACAAACACAAAAAAGGAGGAGAGAGTAGGACAATAGATGTTTGATAGGAAAGAAGGAGCAAACCACACCAGAGCACCCACCAACCACCCTCATTTGCAGTTTGAAAGTCTTCCAATTTATTATGATTTTGTGCTCATTTCTGCAATGTCTGTGTAAATGAAAATAAAACTGGAAATATAACGAATTGTTTGGATTTGTCGTTCTTTATGTTCATCACCATATTATTGAATGAGAGGCGAACACTGTACCTCTTGACCACGAAAGATCATATATGCTAAATCAATTCCTCTTTCAAGTTTGCGTGTAGGAGGGATTAGTTTTGGACCTTTGGCTGAGGCATGATGGTTAGAATTGTACTTTTCACCTGACAGTGAGAATGTGGTCCCTTGTGGCTCTCGTTGTATGATGGTGTAGCCTAGTGGCACTATGCAAATGAAAATGTTTTAGACGCATTTTAAATACGACAGTCCCAAGTTAACACATGTAGGGATTCAAGGTCATCTCCATTTAATAAAAAATGATTTTTTAAAAACTTTTTGTGTCTGAATGCCCCATTGACTTTACTTTTACTTTACTTTACTTTTCCAATACAGCGGCCATTTGGGTTCTAGCCCTTCGGTCTGAATGCCCCATTGACACAATTCAGATCATATAGAAGGCGACTCTATCTATTTATTTCCTCTTATTCGACACCTTTCCTTGCAAATATTTGAAATGTCATCATTATCATTACCATGCCATCATGTCGTCTGAATGGATCCTTTAAAACATTTTTTTTAGTAACTTGCATCCTCTGTTGTCTATGGTTCTGTGCAGTCCTCACTTTCACAAGAACTCGGACAGTACCTGCTACATTATGTCAGCTTTTGTCACATCTGTGTGGTAGAGCTGGGCGAAGACTCGATTCCGGAACCGATCCCCACGATGAATGCTATGGGAGAAAAGTTCCGACTCCTTTTTACGTAAACCAACGGTTACCAGTCCATTCAATAATAAAAACCATCTTCTTTAAAAAAAGAAATTGTTATGGAAAAATGAAAGTTGATGCATTGAAGTGTTCCGAAATCAAGTTATCTTACATCCTGAAGATGTTCGGAGCCAACCAGATAACCACCGGAAGAAATCACTTTATTAGAAAGTAAGTAATTGGGTTCGGAGTCGATTTCTACGATTCCTCCTCGCTTTCAATAACCGGGGACCTCGCCGCCCAGCCCTACTGTGTGGGCTGGTAAAATGTACGTGAGACACATTACACTGGATGTCTCAAATTGCAAATTTAAAAAGTTTGCAATGAACGAAAAGATCAAAAGCAGAATAAGAGTACATGAAAAAAAGCTTGGTGTACAGAGAGTTGTACTTTGTCTCGCTCCGTCTCATTTGACTTTACAGAATTTTCTTCAAGTGTTGCAGTCTTTCTGCTGGTACATTGTATCTCCTAAATTATTAATATTGAGCATATCGATGGCTGAGCGCAAAAAGTGACTATATCATAACTACTTTTCACATTTTCAAGAAATAAGTTTGAAATTTTGACGATTTTGAAATCCCTATGACACAGTCAGAAAAGAAATGTTAATATCTCGATACTGAACTGAGCTACGGCTTAGGTGTATATTCATCATCCAGTGCCAGATCTGAGACAGACATTGGCGATCACGGTTCTCCATTCATTCCTTTGCTCGGATGCTCTTAAAAAACCTACATTTCCCTGATCTTTCCCTGTTACCCATTTTTTTAGGTTCCCTAAGTAGGTTGCTCTGGGCCTACCCCTGCCTCGTTTGCCTTCAATTTTGCCAGTGAGAGCTAGATGTTCAAGACCTTTCTGTCTATTCAGGTGTCCCAAAAACAGAGGTTAAAAGAGTGGCTTAAAACCTCACTGCCCACATTGATTCCTCCTTTTCCACCTACAGTGGATATAGTCACTTCTTGCACTCACTCAGTTGTGGATATGGGAGTGTAAAATATGAGCAGTCTACCATTTTACGGTCAAAGCAGTAGGATGTTCGTCGTGGTTCTCTTCAGCTTCGTGAGCTGACTCCAAGTGAGGAATGTAAACTGTGCATGCAGTAAAGTAGTGGGACCCACTAACTGCACCTACACAAACCATGTCAACCTTTTGGCAAATGTAAATTTGATGAGACAAAGTGAAAGTCTGCACCGTGGTGTAAACACTTATTAACACTGAAAAGATCTTCACCATTTTTCTCTTTCTTTATTTGAGAAAATAAAATCTAGATCAAACTGATGACATGATGCAAACAGTTCCATGACAATGTCGATTTTGGCATTCTGAAGTCAGGATGAAGAATAATGATGGATGCTGAAATGAAAAACAAGGAATAAATTAAACGAACAACTCGTCATAAATACAATACTGGAAAGTAGAAAGTGCACTGGAATCATAATCATAGAACTTAGAACTGTATCACAAAAGAAAGAAACTGTTTTTCCTCTAGCTGCAAAAGTAAAAGTACATAGATCTATTATTAGTAACAAAAATGTCACGCACAAACTTGTTGCATACATTAATGCACTACAAATGGATTTTCAGTTTTTTTTAATGATGTTTTTTTTTTCGTGTAGAGTGGATTTCTTCAATTTTTTATTCATCACGTAGCCTACCAAAAGGTGAGGCAGCGTGGTGGAAGCAGGCTCTCGTCAAAATAATCAAAGTGAAGAAACTGGCATTTTTTTGCAGGTTTGAAATTTTTTATCAAAATTTGTTTTTTTGGCTCAACACCTTTCATGCAGATTAAAGAACTGAGTTCTGTGTGGATTTTTCTGAAAAACGTTGATTAAAGGCATCAAAAATGTAAATTTTCAGTTACCACGGACTCTTAAGCTTAGTAAATAACTCATCTTTGGCGCCCATTTTCTCACTAATTTTACCTCTGAAAACAGGTGACCCCCCCCTCTTTCATTCAAAAATATCTCGACTTGTATTCAAGATAAATGGATATTTTTTCCGAACCAAATAAGAGCTTTAAGACGATACCAATAACTCTACATGCCCAAAAATTGACGAGAGCCTGATTCCACCACGCTGCCTCACAAATACCCTTCCAATATTCACAAAACTTGGGGACTTCTGAGGTACTAAAGGCCCCTTCATTTAACATTGAGCAGTAAAGCTCATTAAATTAAAGCAGTGAGCTCTAATCAGAAACTAAGACGAGAGCCGTTTTAAGACATGAAAAGAAGTTAAGCCAGCTGATATATATATGATTTTTAGTTTACCACAGACAAATCTCCCATCTCAAGGGTATTCTTTTAATATAAAACCCAAAAGATGACGGAATTAATACCCCCTTCAGAAAGAGGGGCCAGTGTACAAATGAGACAGTGACAGCATCAGTGCCGATATAACCAAGGAGAATAAATTACTATTGAGATTCACAGCTTATCATTACAACAACAATCATTCACACTTTTTGAAGTAATATGTTGGCGTAAAGCTATTTTAAACAAATCATGAAGTCCTATAGGCATTTACGAGCCACAAAGAATGATGAGACTGTCATGCGCTCATTTGAGAAAATGAGCGAATAAAAGAAAATAATGGAATGATCCCAAAAGGGAAATGTTTTATAATTAAAATGTCTGAGTTTAAAAAGTACCAACAAATTTTATAATGTACATGTACATTCTTCTATCTATTCTTTCTTGCTTTGGACCATAAAAGTGTGCCCTCTAGCTCTGCTGTGTACTCCTTATTTGCCCTTCAATTCTGTCTGATCCTTTGCACCTTACACTACATGTACCAATGTGGTGAAAATACATGTATGGCATTTCCATGATCTAAGTTAAAAGAGACCTTAAAAATTAAGATTCTCAGTCTCTCCTGAAATTTTTCAATTTGCGCCTGCAGGCAGTTATATCTGAGGATCAAATTCTCAGTTTTTAAAATGAAATTTATTGACATAAATTCTGAGTCTGGCAGAGCGTTCAGATCTCAATCAAAGACAAAATGTATTTGCTGTGGCCTCAAGCAGCAAGAGCGTGACTGCCACATAGTCATTGAACACAGAACAAAACATTGCCAACAGTTTATCACAATAATCAAGTATTGCTTTTGACTTGGCTACATGAATGAGAACAGTTATTGATCCCACTCGTAGACTGAAGTAACATTCAAATGACAAAAGTCATCGGTCAGGAATCTGCATCAAGTTTTGACCACAATTTGTTTTATTTTGGTCAGCTGAGCCCTGAAGTGGTGAAGGAGGCTAAGGGAAGATGTGGAAAAAAACCCTAAAAAACTATTAGTCCTTGAGCAGATTTAATGCCTCTTTCCTCTTTCAACATTGTATGCAATGAACACCCCCCCCCAAAAAAAAAACACACAAAAAAAACAACCCAAAAAACAAACAAACAAAAACAAACAAACAAACAAACAACAACAACAAAAAATCCTTTAAAAAACAAACAAACAATAAACAATTTAAAAAAAAACAACAACTGGGGAACTCAAGAAGGTGACATTATTACTTATTACTACTATCATACCTTATCACACACGTTGTGCTGAGACAGGTGAAAAAAGCTATAGGGAAACCTGCTTGAGCATCACCGTACCAGGAACTTGTCATGACAAGTGTTGGCTCAGTTTCTTTGGGTGTCATAATACACGTAAAAGTAAGCACTGTTTTAGGAAATAAGGAACAAAATACAAAACTGATCCAGAGCTGAACACAGGGCAGAAGTGATACTGTACCATAAGTGCCCACAGAGTCCCTGCTAAACTTATCATTTGTCATGTTTTATCTCATAAATTGGTCGCTTTTAAGCACAAGGGGGCTACCCCGAAAAAATGCTGTGTCAAGAAAATCGAAGGTAAAGTTTTTCTCTCTAACCAAACAAATATACACACCACTGAAACCAAACTTCTCCTATAGGTAGGGCAATGCTCACTTTTGGTGTAGGTAAAGATTTCTGGAAACCCCCAAAATCTGGGTTAGCCCACTTGTCCTTAAAAGCGACCAATTCATCCCTTCAAGTCAAGCTATCAAAGCATATGGGTAAAACTGTAGAAAGTTCTATAAGCTTTGGCAACTGCCCCCATAAAATATGTTTTCGCCCAATGAAACTCTGTCAATGCCATTGATCCAGATTAAGTTTTACACAGTAAAGTTTCCACCCTCCACTCTTCTCCCAGACAAAGTAAATATCTCTATTAATTTCACTGCCCGAATGTCTGTGATAGTTTGAGCCACTTTTGCTATCTGGCAATTAATGTGACCTATATTCTTACCAATGGCAATGGCATCAAATAATAAGCGGAGTAGCCTACCTTATGCTAGCACTTTATTCATAGGGTTTGTGAAAAAATTACTCATTTATTGTGGACTTTAAAAGTTTAGTGGAAGATTTTCACATCCAAATGTTTGTTTCTGACAGCACAAGCCAGAGGTGTGAGTACGTTGTAAGATCAACTTGACGTCCAAAATTTCCATTCTGGTCCAAAATAAGAACAGGTACTTATACCAAAGTACAGCCTACGTAGACTGTACTATCTTTGCTTGTACTGCCCTCAACTCTATATAGGACTACCCACAGTTAGTGAAAAGTTGAACCTTCATTCGCTACCCCATTCTTCAACCCCCCCCCCCCCCCCCCCCCCCCCCCTCCTTTCCTCTTTCAAACAAAAGCTATTTTTAGGAGTAAGTTTTCAATCAAAGCCTGTTCAAGCGCGGAAAAAATGTTCAAAGATAAAGCGTTAAAAAGAATTCAGAATAATCGAAGAAGCCTTGAAACCTGGATGCCTTCATAACGACAGACAAAGAGGCCCATGCAATATCCGAGTCACAAGAAGCCCTTTAGAACGTCCATATAGCAGACTACAAAGGTGGGTAAGATCTAACACCTAGCCTTTTCGGATAAGGGCAAAAAATCTCGAAGGTCCCATGTGCTAGTTGCGCATGTTTAAGATCTTTTGGCAGTTCAAAATCGCTAAGCGCAGGCTGCAGCCGCCACCTGCGCAAAATTCAAAATTCCTATCAAACTGAAAATGTTGCATGTGTCCCGCACGCTCATATGACCTTATGCAGTTGCAAGCGCCATAAAACACATACCAAAAGGAAAAAAACACAGAGTACAAAGGTGAGGTTCTCACGCAGTGCTCACTTGACACGCAATAAAACAGCAATAACGACCTGTCCTGTGGTTGTATGCAAAAAAAATTATGTAATTATGCAAACTGAGCAGAAAAATTTGAAATTATGCGATTCTGTTAATTTTAACAAAGAATGATAAAGGAAAATAATTAGAAATTATGAAAAAAAATGATCAAATTTTGCAAAATTATGCGGGGTGCAAAAAACCCCGGGGACAGAAGGACATGTTAGAGAGGAATGGTCCAGGATGAGGTTGAGGAAGACACCAAAAAACGTTTTTGAGTGAAGCTAACAAACTTAACAAACTAACAACTAACAAACTACAGGCAACATGACTAGAACAGCTTCTTGGGTTTCTGTCGTCCTTTCCCGCACACTATACTAGTGCACAAATTAATACACATATATTATTCTGAGCTGTAATTATTATCTTTCTGTAGGTGGTAGGCATGTGCTGTGGTGTGGTTTGCTCCTTCTTTCCTATCAACAATAATAATAGTAATTGCATTTATATAGCGCATATCCATGCTCAAGAGCATGCTCTATGCGCTTTGCAACTATTATTACCCCAGCAGACCCTCTGAAAACACTCAGAAACATTCTCAGCTTCCGCGGAAGCATACAGAGCAAGCTGCCGATTTCACGCGCTCAAACACTATCAAACTGACAAGATCTTTCACTGTCTATAGCTGGGTACTCATTTCCACCTTGGTGAAGTGAGGAAAATTTGTGCAAAGTGCCTTTCCCAAGGACACAACGTCGGGCCCCTGACGGGATTCGAACCCACGACCTTACGGTTGCGAGTCCGAGAGCCTAACCACTAGGCCACCGACGCCACAACAAAGATAGATCATCCTTATCTTCTCTCATTCTTTTCTTCGTATGCCACACTCAAGTAATGCCTCGAATCTTCGGCCCTTATATGCCCTAATTGTGTTGTCAAGTTCTGTACAATTTGTACTAAAACTAAACTAAAATTATTTTCCCACTTTCCTCCAACAGAAAGGTGAAACACTTGTGTAGATTTGCTTTGTCCCAGCCTGTCCCTGCCTGTCACTGCCTGTCACTGCCTGTCACTGCCTGTCACTGCCTGTCACTGCCTGTCACTGCCTGTCACTGCCTGTCACTGCCAACACTGGGCCAGTAAGATACCCTAGTGTACATCCCTGCACAAAGACAGAAATACTGGAATTCAAACTCATGCCCTCTGCTCCCAACGAAAAATAAAGAGCCTTAGAATCTCACCACAGACACCCACTGATCAAAAGTCTGTGAAGGGAGCTCTGATCATCTGGAGATAACACTACTGAAGGAAACTGTTACCTGGCCTGCAACTGTGTTAGGATGTCAAAGAATAAATAACATACAAAAGTGTATAATATTCTATTGCACACTCTTCAATACTTTGAAGGGGAATGGTTAGCTATAAAGAAATGCGAGGCAGCGTGGTGGAATCAGGCTCTCGTCAATTTTTGGGCATGTAGAGTTATTGGTATCATCTTAGAGCTTGTTCACTTGTCTTTATTCGGATGAAAAAAATATCCATTTATCTTGAATACAAGTCGAGATATTTGCCAATGAAGGAGGTGGGGTCACCTGTTTTCAGAGGTAAAATTAGTGAGAAAATGGCCACCGAAGGTTAGTCATTACCTTAGCTTAAGAGTCCGTGGTAACTGAAAATTTGCATTTTTTGTGCCTTTAATAAACGTTTTTAAGTAAAATCCATTCAGAAATGAGTTCTTTAATGGGCATGAAAGGTCTTCAGCCAAAAAACAAAAAATTCACAAAAATTCACAAACCTGCAGAAAAATGCCAGTTTCTTCACTTTGATTATTTTGACGAGAGCCTGATTCCACCACGCTGCCTCACAAATGAACATTTGCCTGTACATGAAAATGTTGTCATCATGTTGGGTACAGAATAAAACAACTCAAGGAGCAGAAAAAAGGAAATGATATCATCTTGCTTGAGGTATTTATAAATTCATTCAGCAACCTTGAATATTAATCTATAGTAACTTAAAGGAAATGATCATAATATGAGATGCTGCGATATCCCTGTATTGCAATTCTTTGTCTTTTTCTCAACAGTCAGTTGTCAGTGATGTATTCTATAACACGGTGTGAGTCAACTCATTTGATTCTGTACCACCTTTGCCGAAGCAAAAAGATTGTGATTATGGACACACCCTTAAATAGCCACTTCTCAACTTGGTCTATCGAGTCAGTCCAAGCAAAGGAGTAGCAGTCTCTACAAATCAATTATGTAGTAATCAGTGTTCCCTAAAAGTACATTGCATATGAAGCTTGGTCACAAAGATACCAGAGCTCAAAATAAAACAATTTGCAACATGAAAAACCATCAACAATATCCTCTTTTGATGATTAAAAAGTGTTTGAAGCAGTCAATATGAGTGACGTCATTAGCGCCTGTAGAGTGGTCAGTGTGTGTCAGGCATATGTGATGTCATAACTATGTTTGGTACTTCCAGAGTCTGTGTGTGTTGTTATAATCAGCACATGTGACATCCTCAGTGCACAGATGTCATTAGCACATGTCCTGTTATAATTAGTCCATATGTGATATAATTAATGCTTGATTGAACTCCTTCCAGTGTGAGTGATATCCTCAGAGAGGGTGAGCACAGTAATCCGTGAGTGTGATGTCATCAGTTAGAGAGTTCGGTCATTGGCACAAGCGATGCCACCAGCGACAGCAATGCCACTGCAGACTAGCTTGGTGAGTCGTATCAAGAAGAAGTCGTGCGAGTCTTGAGTCCTCTCAACTGATCAATGGTGGAGGCCGAGTAAAGACCTAGCTTCAAGCCTGTCTTTGCCCTGTTAGCATTGAAATGTTTCACAGGGAATGGGTTAAATGGTCTCTGGGATTTCTTGAGGAGTGTCGGGAAGGTTGTAGATGAGCCGGGTGACCTCTCTCCCTCTCTGTCCATCCCTGAGGAAGGAGAAAGTCTCTGGCCATCGCTGGACTCCATGGAAGGCTTGTGAGCCACAACCATCGTCTGGTGACCCACCCTGCGGACTACCGGCTGGCTAGACCTACGAGGTTTGCTGTACCCTTGATGGCTATCTTTGTCCCGCCGGGAATTAGTCATAGCTTTGTGTCTTGTAGCGTCTGGAGCGGCAGAAGTCCTCTCTGTCGTCCCCACATCAACAGTTTCTGGCACAGGAACGGTCTCCACGACAGATGCTGAACGTACGGCGCGAGGTGGGCTGGTCACGGCAGTCGCGTCTAGGAGCCGAGCCACTTCCACAGCACTGTCCGTGGAGCTGGAGGATACCTGACGATCAACCTTGACCTTACTTCCTGAGTCAGTCGCGATGCTGGTGCCACTGCGGTCGCTGAAGTCCACCGCGCTAACAGATGAGGATCGGCTGTCCAACCCATCAATTGCTACAGAGTCAGTGGATCTGTAGTCACTGCAAGTGTTTGACTTCACGTCCTGTACTTCTACACTCAATACTGCAGCCAATGATGACTCCTCTCCGTGGTCCCCCGACAGACAGAGCTGGTCGTCTGTTCCACAGGGGATCCTCACGGCAGCATTCTCAGTTTCAGGCCGCACCAAGGACACCCTGATGTCTTCAACTTCGCTCAACGAAATCTGCTCACAAGAACCGATGACATTTTGTGTGGAAGTCCTTCTCTCCACGGCAAGAATAATATCGACTTCTCTTGAGCTCACATGAGCAGTGGAGTCTGTGAGGTGTGGTGTGTCCCCCAGTCTTTTCCCAGGGCTTAGCATGGGAGAGTTACTAGATGGGCTATCCACCCCTGAGTCGTCCCTGACAGCATCCAAAGAGGCTGTCATCGATTTGTGCTCCAACGTGTCTCCCAAAAAATTGTCGGCATCATCCCCGATTACAGCAGCTCCAGTTTTTTCGGTGACCAGGACCTGAATGGAAGACTCCAAAGCTTCTCCTTCAGATGCGAATACAGGGGACTCACTATCAGATCCGGAGAGAGTTGAAGCGTGCGATTCAGAGGCCTCTGACACATGAGCTGATCGGATCTGTGTACTGCAAGAGTCATCACTAGTGTACACGGGCTTGGGGTGTACAGGATCGGATGTCTGGTTAGTCAGTGACTTTTTCACAATCTTCTCACACACAGGCTCAGAAAAATCACCTGATGACGTTACTACAGCAGACTTTTCTTGAGTGAAATCAGCAGCTGGTGCAAATGATGCATCTGAAGCCAACGATATTAAATCAGAAGATTTTGGGGAGTTTGACAGCGTGCTTGAAGACTCTGTGGTCTTCCTCTCCCGAGGTTGCTCAGTAACTGTCTCGCAGCTGGACGAGTGCGCCAAGCTGACCTCTACGTCGTCCGCCTCGGCACAGCTGTCCAGCCGCCCGTCTCGTGTGGGTGAGCTGGGTATTTCCTGTCCGTCGGACCAATCACTCGGTGAGCCGGCCCGTGGGTTCGGGGCGGCAGAGTGGCTGGAGATGCCGGTCCTCATCCTCTTACTCTTGGACACGGCCTTGGCATTGGCCACAGCCTGCAGCTGTTTGGCCAGCAGTCCCTGGTTGTGCTGGCTCACCATTGGGGCCGAGATACGGGGGCCGTCCGTCACCAGTCGATTCCTGGCACTCGAGGATGCCTTGCCCACAAACAGGTGGTTCATGGCTGTCGGGCTCTCGATGTTCGGCACGAGGACGGGGCATGGGGCCCCCGGGGGTCCTAGTCGATGTGAGCCGGCTGCTCGTGACTTCTTCGCTGAAGCAGCTGCGGAGAGAAAAGAAACACCAAGGGTAACAAAAGGAGAAAATCTTCCATCTCAAGAGCAAATTAATTTTTACATCATCACCAAATGATCGAAACTAATTTGAAAAAAACTTATCAAACAATTTTTTTTATTCGGGAGGGGAGTGCCCCACTCTCTTTCCAACATCTGTAACTTACAGGATTGTAAAATTAAAGAAATTCTGAAGCCATGAGAGAAGGCCACAAACTGCCGTATCAAGAGGGAGTCTATTTATATCCACGTTTCCACAATGCCAAAAATGTCCTAGGCATAAGAGAAGCTCTCCTCTTTGAGCCATCCTCCAGAGATAGAATCAATAAGTTAGTGGAAACAGACTTAAAAATGACAACACAAAACATATATCGAAGAATTCATTTTTTTCCTTCAACATATATCACAGATTCAAGTAAAAGCTTTGTGAAATCAGCAAAATGAGACTACTCTTTCATAAAAATGACAGCCCAATTTTCAGGATACGATAGCGCACACAATTTCCTTGTCGAAATGTGAGCTCCTGGATAAATGATAACTACATTCTTAAAAAACGAAGAAAAGCTCAACAAAGAAAATGAAAACAATAGTGTACACAGGAAATGTTGCTGTAAATCAAACGTGCGCTTGCTTCCCTGGTGGGTGAGTACAAAAGGGGTGCTCTCTAGCGTTAATAAAGTAAAACCCGATCCCACCATCCAACAAAGTCCACGCCTGGGAAAGTGGAAGGCGTCTGACCTTTTTTTCTGCATCACACAATAGTCCAGACCATCTTGTGATGAATGGAGAAAAACTAAAGAAAATCAAAGATAAAAGTTCCAAATTCCCAAAATAAAAGTCAAATGAAAAAAGGAAAATGATTAAGGAAAAATATCAAACATAGGAAAAGAAATTGTTAGAAATTTCTTGTACCAAATCACCGTGAAGAATACCACTAAGTAAAACGAGACTAAATATCTGTTTCCCTTACTTATTTTCTGACTTATATTCTACTTTCTAGCTCAGTTAGTCAGCTACAGAGAGCTACATGTAGCCTACAGGTAAGAGCTACCGTCACTGTCACTAATAGAAACTCCACTCACAAAATGAGTCCCGGATCAAATTTATTCTCAAGAGGAGTACTTAGACGCGAATCCTGTTTCATAGATTCAAGAGACGAAGATTCAAGAGACGAAAATAAAAACCAACCAAAAAGCACTGCCATTATTCGTGTCTCATCTTCTCAGGAAAAGCCAACAGATTCTATGTTATCTGTGGGATAGGTCATGGCTTTTCTACTACAAGAAACTTGCTTTGTCCATGTAGTCTGACTTCCTCACTTAAACCAGAGAGTTTACAGTAATACTATATTACTGTAAACCCTCTCTGCTTAAACTATGACTTAAATTTACAAAAACTAAGCCAGTCTTAATCACGACAGCTGCCGCAAAAATCTGCTTCTGTCACAACAGCTCAAAGAACTGCATAAAGCATCCTCCAGTTGTGGGACCAAAAACTGCAAGTCTGAGCTGCACAGTTCTTCCTTATGAGGAATGTATATGTACAAATAGAATGAACAGTACAGGGCTACAGTGGTTTGACCAAGGACTCATTTTGGACTAAAGGAACGCCCTCGTTAAAGATAAATAAATTACTTATCTGTCCATACCACCAGTGCCTAATAAAAAGGGAATCGACATTTTCATAAGAAATACCAATTTCAAATGATATAGATATGAAAACAGGTAGGCACAAGATTTGAACCTGAAACAATGTAGGTAGTATAAAACCCCTCTTTGAATTATAACTAGTGTGTGACGAATGAAGAACGAACAGTTCATAAACTCGTTCCAGATGTAGATCGATCCCAAATATAGCAGCAAGGAAATCTGTACATTTTAGAAAATTAAAAAAAACACTCCCTGAAAAATATGCCTGGGCAGAGTCAAGGAGATAATGTTCACACTGACACTCTAAGCATGTACAGGTCTACGGCAAAGTGAGGGCAAGAGAGGAACTGTTAATAACTACATCAATTTGAAAAAGCTTTCCTCCAAACTTTGAACAGGCATAGAAAAAGCTCTATACAAGCCAACTTGGAAGTCATAAGGATTTGGTTTGTCTCATAAGCAAAGAATTTGTACACAGACAATATAGGCTGAGGACAAAACTAACATGGGAAAAGAGCTAAAGATGTTGTTCACTCAGATTTGTTCTCTCTCCCTCTCTCTCTTTCTCTCTCTCTCTCCCCCCCCCCCCCCTTCTCTCTCTCTCTCTTTCTCTCTCTCTCTTTCTCTCTCTCTCTTTTTCTCTCTGCCCCCCTTCTCTCTCTCTCTCTCTCTCTCTCTCTCTCACTCTCTCTCTCTTTCTCTTTCTCCCCCCTTCTCTCTCTCTCACTCTCTCTTTCTCTCTTGTTCTCTCTTTCTCTCCCTTGCTCTCTCTTTTCTCTCCATCTTTTTCTCTCTCCTGCTTCCTCTTCTCTCCCCCCCCCCCCTTTTTTTTTGGTCTAAAATCTTCTACTCCCTCTATCAGACATCATCCCCTGTACCCTGTTTTCCTCTCCCCTCTTTCCAACATAATAATATGACTTACGAGTGAAATTAAATTGAACTAAACTTGCTTACTCGTACATTAAAATGTAAGGAATATTGGCAAATATGTCTTACAATAACAGAAGAAGAAGAACAAGTGTCAAATACTTGAAGCATGTCACAAAATATGACACAGAGGACATCAATATCCCAGCAGTTCAACAAGATATACACACATCAAGACTGTGAAATTATTCAGTTTGTCAACGGTATCAAAGCATATTGCTTCAAGCAACTACGACAAAAACAATGGTATTCGCTCTAGAGTTCCGTCATAAAATTTATATCGCATTCCTTTTTTGTGAGTGTGCACTCAAAACATGCAAATGTGCATCGTCGCAGTGTTTGTATAAGAAGCAGCAAGATGAAAAAAAAGCCTTTTTTTTTTTTTACTATGTGAACATTCAACCTTTCCCTGTGTCCGTTAAAAGTATTAGGGGTACCTCATAGTGATAACACTGATAAAGGCTAGCCATCTCTGGCCCAGCTAGGATGGAGGAAGAAACACATTGCCATCAGCAAAATTTCATCATCTTCAAGCTTTTTTTTGTATTAGCCATCCACATGGTAAACAACGCAAAGACAGAAAGAAACAAAGGTCATTTTGTGAGCATCATTGCTCATTCTGTCACACACACACACACAACAAATTCAACAAAAAAAAACCCTAGCCTAGAACTCTCTGTCAAAATGCAAGAGCTGTTCATTTCAACCGTTTCACTAAACACCAGGCTTGCTTTGTAACCCTACCAAATAGGTCGACAGTTTCAGGTCTGGTGTGAAAGATTTAAGAATGAAACTTGAAGTTTATGCGAGTGTTGTGATAGGCTCTGGCCTAAACCACATTCTTAAAAAATGGTAGCAGCGAGAAATGAACAGTGTGAATATCAGCTTCTATTCATATATACTCATCTGCCATTGACAAATGTGAGGGGTGCTGGCAAAATGAGTTACTTCTCGCGATCCAAGAATGGAGGTATCGGCCGAAAATCAACACTGGGGTCAGACTTATAGATTTTCAGCTGATACCATTTTGTTCAAGTCTACCGTGTCTTTTATTATTCCACACTTACAAATTGTACAAACACCACCTATAAAGTTGATGTATCAATTTCCATTCGGCTAAAATCCTAAAGAAGTAACTCCTTTTGTCAGCACACTTCACCAATGAGTCTACATCAGTAGCTGCAAAACTAAATAAGAGTAGCGAAGGGTAATTTATAGTAGCAACAAAAGTAGAATGAAGTAGAATTGCTAGCCAAACTGATCAGAGGGCTACTTATTGTTATTATGAATAAAAGCTGCAAAAGAAGGCAAATAAGACATAATAACGCCAACATAGTCTTAAACATATGAACATAAAGATATATATATATATATATAGATAGATATATATATATATCTACAACATGCACGGTTATATTGTTGATGTTGCTCTTCCATGATGTAAACAATAAATAAACTTGATGTAAATAAAGAGGATGGGGATTATTGCAAATAAAGCAACAAACAAAGCTAAAAGACGGCATTAATTAAAATTTGTCTGTAGGCATCACCTATATAAAGACATATAGATCTTGTAAAGATACAGACACATACACATTAACTCACCCAGCCCTAATGCTGATCATATCGGTATGCGCAACCCTAACACCGACAGTATCGGTCAGGAAAATTTCGCTCTCGAGATCGAAAAGACTACTTTTGTGTGAGGCAGACTATAGCTTAACCCTTTCAGCCCCAGCCATTTTTGTGCACTCCCCAACCCCAGTCCCAGCCAATACAGCAGTATTTCAGAAAAAGAGGCATTGTTTCTAAAAAGTGATGTAGTATCTTTGTAATGTAGCTTTGATAATAACATATACCAATTTTTAAAGATAAATGAACAAGTAATAAGAAAATTAAAGTTTAATCAAGTTCGTTAATTTAAAAAAATGCGCGAATTCGGTACCCCCCCCCAAAACTGAGAATATACGCTCTTGGGACGGAGGGAGTACAAGCACTGCTGAAAATATACGTGCTTGGGGCTGGAAGGGTTCATTGGAAGAGTAACCATTTTTCGTTTGAAACAGACGACGACATTGACCAGAAGTGCAAGCTCAAATTTAGAACCAAGACAGCTATATTCGAGAACTATGTGAGGGGGAGGAGGGGGGGGGGATATTTCAATGCATAAAAGATGCAAAAACAAAACAGGGGATAACTACTATAGACAGAAGTAACCGTGTAATTTCCATTCAAGGAACTCAAATGTTTAACAGATTCATAATTATTTGGAGTATCACCATGATGTTTTTTTCTCCACAGTACATGCGTGCTTTGTTCGTGTACGGATTCCTCACTTTAAATACAAACGAATTAAATGAAGGAACAAACAAAGCTAAAAGATCAGATGGCAGTAATTTCTTTGTTGGCTTTACCTATATAAAGACTGTTGGACAGAGCATGCGTGTACGGATTCCTCACTTTAAATACAAACAAATTACAACGCAGCCTCTCTATAACGGCCTTCGACATAATAACATCCCCTGTACAGCACCCAGGTGCCTAGGTCCCGATTTTTTCTTAAAATATTGTAAGTAATTTTTGGTTGCCTCTCTATAACGACAACTTTATATAACGACAACTTTATATAACGACATTTATTTCTAGTCCCGACGATGTCATCATTACAGAGAAGCTGCACTGTAAATAAAAAGAGGATGTAAGCAATTATGTTAAGTACATCTAAAGCTTCTATTGACGGACGCAGCATTTAAAGGGATCATCAAGCGAGCGCACTTGAAGCGGTCGGTCGGTTCTCGTACCTGCTATGATGATGTGTGCCTGCTGCTGACGTTGTTTCAGCCTCTGGTACTGCAGCTTGAGGCTGTGGATGTCCGTGTTCATTCGCTCCAGCTGAGGGCTGGCTTTGCTGGAGGCTTCTTCACCGCCCGGCCCGTACACCCCGGGGCCCAGCACTGAGATATCGGACGCTGAATTGGACATCTCTCCTGTGATTGGGGATGAAGGTGGAATAGGTTTGGGGTTTGTTTTTTTCTTTTCAGGGGGTGGGGGAGGGTGTTAGGGGCAGGAGTGAGTGTCTCACACACAGATACTCACGTATACACATACACACACATATACTCTCTCTCCTCACACACATACACGCACACACACAAACACACATTCTCCCTCTCACAATCACATGCAAACACTCTCTCCCACTCTTTTTTTCACAGACATATACACACACACATTCTCTCTCTCTATCTCAGGGGGCTCTCGAAGCCTAGAGGTTAAGGTGTTGGCCTCTCATTCAAAGGTCCCGGGCTCGAATCCGGGTAGCGACCGAAAAATTTTCTTCTCTAAAATTGTCTCCTTTCACCTCCTTTCCTGCTCTCTAGCAATATTCTGTTGTCTGCTTTCATT
>NW_004797737.1:1617-2677 GCF_000002075.1 Aplysia californica | reverse complement strand
CACACACACACACACACACACACACACAAACACACACCCCCCACACACCCACACCCCCCTCCACACACACCCACACACACACACCAGTCAGTACTAACCAGGCATGCAGGCCATGGCAGCAATGTCGTCGTCATCCAGCTCATCGTCATCACTGTTGAACAGCGACTTGAAGGCTCCACGGGGCCCGCTCGACTTCTTGGCCCCGCCCCCACCCCCTGCGGCGCTGGCAGGGGTGAAAGGTCGAATGTTGTACGTGTACTTCTCTCGCAGCTCGTGCAGGTGTGGGAATGGGAAGTCTCCGAAAGAGTAGACCGACTTTGTGTCGAGGCGGGGGGAAAAAAATGGGAAAAGGGGATAGGTGAAGTAGTGATTTTGATTAAATAGAGATATATAGAGTGGCTAAAAGCATGATGAAAGAGACAAAAATATAGAAAATTAAAGGACAAACAGTATTTTTTAACGTTTTAGTCAGAGTTTTACGGCACTTGCAACACAATATTAAGGTCATATAAGTGCCGAAGATTAGAGGTGTTACAAGAGAGTAACAAACAAAATAAAAATGAGAAGAGATAAGGACGATAGATGTTTGGTAGGAAAGAAGGAGCAAACCACACCAGAGCACCTGCCAACCACCCACACAGTACGATGATGTTATATAAATATATTTGTCTATTTATGTATAAATATACAGTTGAAATTGTCCAAGACAGCCGCCCATTATTGAGGAGAAAAGTGGTTGTCTCAGACAGGCTGAACGTCTTGGATAGAGTCTTTGGGATAAAGAAAAAGTGCAAGGAGAGATGGGGGGGGGAGTGGGAAGTATTTGTTTGAACAGGTGATTGTCTTGAACAAGAACGTATGGCATCAGGTGGAATCAGGCTCTCGTCAAAATAATCAAAGTGAAGAAATTTGTTTTTTTCCGCAGTTTGTGAATTTTTATCAAATTTTAGTTTTTTGGCTAAAGATCTTTCATGTCCATTAAAGAACTCATTTCTATGTGGATTTTTCTGAAAAACAATGAATAAAGGCACAAAAAATGTAAATTTTTAGTTACCACGGA
>NW_004797737.1:0-1251 GCF_000002075.1 Aplysia californica | reverse complement strand
GGTATATTGTAAATGTGGCCCTAAATATTGACAGGTGCGACTTTTTCGTTTTTTTGGGGTTTTTTCTTTGTCTTAGTTAGAGTTTTATGGCAGTCGCTACACAATTAGGTCATATAAGTGTCGGAGATTAGAAGAGTTACAAGATAAAAGCATACACAAAAAAGGAGGAGAAATAAAGACGACAGTAGTTTGATAGGAGAGAATGAGCAAACCATACCAGAGCACCCGCCAACCACCCATAGGGAGTGATCGAATATCGTAAATATTGGCAGCGGTGATGATATTGGTGGGGGTGGTGATGATATATAATGTAAATGTTGTTGGGTGTGACGGATTATCGTAAATTTTCATGGGTGTGACGGATTATCGTAAATGTTGTCCGCGGCGGTGATATTGATGGGGGTGGTGATGGTATCATAAATGTTCATGGGTGTGAAGGTATATCGCAAATGTTCATGGGTGTGACAGTGTATCGTAAATGTTCATGGGTCTGACAGTGTATCGTAAATGTTCATGGGTGTGACAGTGTATCGTAAATGTTCATGGGTGTGACAGTGTATCGTAAATGTTCATGGGTGTGACGGTGTATCGTAAATGTTCATGGGTGTGGCGGTATATCGTAAATGTTGAGCGCGGCAGTGATGTCAGCTCACTCACCTTGACCATGGTGTCTCCATCAAAAAGCGAGCCCTGCATGATGCTGGAGGAAAGCTCTCCCATGAGACTGTAGAACTCATCTGCACTCGAAGCTCCCATGATACGTCTAGGGGTGGGGAGGAGTCATGACACAAAGGGGGTCAGAATGCGTCGTGGCAGATATGAAAACGGACATCACTATGACATTACTAAACAATTAAAAATTCGGAGCAAGTTTGTTTTTTCCTTCCTGCCTTGTGGGAAGCCAGAGGACACACACATTTTCCCTCTCACAATCACATACATACTCTCTCTCTATCTCTCTCTCTGTGTCTCTCTGTCTCTCTCTCTCTCGCTCGCTCTCGCTCTCTCTTACACAACCAGGTTTGATATCTGTACCGTCTTTATTATGGTTCTGCCTCGTTCTTGCTATTTTTCAACATTGAAAGAAAGACCCTTATCATGCACAGGTGATTCTCTCTAACTCTGAGATAAACACTTTCATGCAAACCCTTCAGACGTGAAACACACAATAATAATAATATAGATAATAATAAATAGCATTTGTATAGCGCATATCCCCGCTCAACAGCAGGCTCTAATCGCTTTACACTA
>NW_004797736.1:639051-640152 GCF_000002075.1 Aplysia californica | reverse complement strand
CTGTTGTCTGTCGTTGTTGTTGCTGTTGTCTGTCGTTGTTGTTGCTGTTGTCTGTCGTTGTTGTTGCTGTTGTCTGTCGTTGTTGTTGCTGTTGTCTGTCGTTGTTGTTGTTGTTGTCTGTCGTTGTTGTTGCTGTTGTCTGTCGTTGTTGTTGCTGTTGGTGGTGGTGGTTGTAGTAGTGGTAAAAGTAGACATGATAGTTATGGTAGCATTAGTATAGCTTTAACACCTGACCTTGTCCAAAATCAGTCCCTCAGTCCGAACGGATGACGATGTTTCTTCCGTTCAGATTGAGATAAAAGCCATCTCTTAGCCTGTCCCTGTAGTTTTATGAACCCCGCAGAATTTGGCAAAATTGGATAATATTTTGCATAATTTCTGATTATTTTCCTTGATCATTCTTTGTTAAAATTAACAGAATCGCATAATTTTACATTTTGGGGCTCAGTTTGCATAATTTCAGAATTCTTCTTGCATAAAACGACGGGGACAGTTAGATTTAAGTTAAACTAGCCCTCAGATCTCAAACAAAGTTCAGTGTGCACTGCCCCGATAATTCGGACAGTGGTACAGCGCCCCAGATGGTTAATCACACGTACTCTGTCCTACTTCATAGTACTTCTGCTCCCCCACACGGCCTTTTGTTGATTTGGGGGTTTTTGTTGGTTGTTGTTTTTTTTTTTCTTTTCTATTGTTTTATTTTTAATATCATTTTTATTTTTTTATTTTTTTTCTGTTCTTTTGTTATTCTTATTTTATTTAATTATTTTATGGGGGGAGGGGGGGGAAGGGGGATGGTGTTTTTGCTTTGTTTTTGTCTGTTTTTATTTTTCCAGGGAATTGTTTGGGGAGGGGGGAGAGAGGAGGGGTCTCTTTTGTTTAGTTTTGTTTTTCAAAATGTTTTACTTTCCCAAGGACACAAGATATTGCCCGTTTGTTAGCGTTTAAGCGCGAAAACAGCTGCCTGTAGGCTACTGTGTGCTTCCCTAGAAGCTGAGAATATTACTGAGTGCTCTAAGGTCTGCTAGGGTAATAATATGTGAGGTGTGCTGACAAAATGAGTTGCTTCTCGAATTTTTGCCTAAATGAAATATATATATA
>NW_004797736.1:637335-638512 GCF_000002075.1 Aplysia californica | reverse complement strand
TATATAGATATATATATAAGTCATTACGGACGGCTAGCCTCTTCCATATATATATATAGAGAGAGAGAGAGATAGATAGATAGATATATATATATGTGTGTGTGTGTGTCAAATTTGTAGGTGGCATTTGTACAATTTTATAAGAAGTATGAAATGATGACCGAAACATGTTGAACTTAGAGAAAATGGCATCGATTGAAATTCTATAGATTTAATCCAGATGTCGATATTCTGCCGATATCTCCATTTGTGGATTGTGAGAAGTAACTCATTTTGTCAGCACGTCTCACATAGAGTACAGCGCGTAGAGCTTGCTGTCGAGTGGGGCAATGCGCTATACACATGCTATTTATTATTTTTTATTATTTTGAATTACCACTTAACGAGATACTTTAGCATGACGACCCTTCAGGACAGGGCTAACCATGGATGTGGGCGGCAGGCGGGTGCTCTGATGTCATATTCTCCTGCTTTCCTATCAGACATAATTATGGTCTGGCGCTCATATGACCTTATGCAGTTGCGAGCGCCGTAAAACCCTCTACTATACTTTTTTTTTAAAATAGACATGTGGTCGCTTTTAAAGCACAAGGGGGCTATCCCGAAAAATGTTGTTTTGAGAAAATCGAAGGTAAAGTTTTTGCCCCTTGTTCAATTTCTTTAAAAAATAAAGAGAGTTTTCTCTATAACCGAGCACATATACGCGTTAATGAAACCAAACGTCTCCTATAGGTATAGAAATGCTCACTCTTGGTGTAAGTTAAGATTTCTGGAAACCCCCGAAATCTGGTTTAGCCCGCTTGTCCTTAAAAGCGACCATCTATCGTCTGCGTCTCTCCTCCTTCATATCTTTGTGTGTTACTCTTTTGTAACACTTACTCGGATCTTCAGCACTTAAATGACCTATTTGTGTTGCAAATGCGGTGAAACTCTTACTAAGACTAAAGTTCCTTTTTTTTTCTATGTCAGGTTCTAGAAACAGTATTCTGTAAACTCTAATATATGGCACTTGACTTACATGACCAGCTAGACTTTTAAAACAGAAGGAGTAGAGATAAAGGGCAACAGATGTTTGATAGGAAAGAAGAAGCATTCGTTGGTGGGTTTTGTTAAGGTGTTGGATTAGGTAAGTGCTCTGTTTCTTTTCTTTCTTTTTTGTTTGTTTGTTGGGGGGGAG
>NW_004797736.1:633989-635433 GCF_000002075.1 Aplysia californica | reverse complement strand
CTACTCCTTGGCTCCTCCTTACTGCTGTCTTTCAGCCACACCCCTGATTTTCTGGTAGGAAAGATCTACACCTAGCCTTCTCGGACAAGGCCGAAAAATCTCGGAGGGCCCGTGTGCAAGTTGCGAACGTTAAAGATCCCCTGGTGGTCTAAAATCGATAAGAGTAGGCTTCGGCCGCCACCCGGGCAAAATTCAAAATTTCCTACCAACTAAAAGTATTAGCTGTATCCCGCGCGCTCATATGACCTTATGCAGTTGCGAGCGCCGTAAAACCCTTTACTATAAAATTTAAAAAATAAAAAAACTAGATCTCGGAGTCGGAGACGAGATAAGATAATCATGAATTGAAAGACGTGGACAGAACACACTCTAATTAAAACATGTCTTCGCCAACTTTTTTTACTGCCAGCCCCTACTTCTGCCACTGTAAAATGAACCCGGTCAATGTTCTTATCGCCCACTTACATAACGTGAGGTCGTGTTTCAAGGCAGGTCAATAAAATGGTACATGTTATAGAATCTGTCACTTCCTGGGGGAATCCCCACTGCCCACCAACATTACCAAATTAACTTATCGAAAACATTGCCCAAGCTGGCAAGCTGTGACTGCCCTACAATACAATCTGTCCCTGTCGTTTTATGCGAGAAAAATTCTGAAATTATGCAAACTGAACCCAAAAATGTGAAATTGTGCGATTCTGTTAATTTTAACAAATAATGATCAAGAAAAATAATCAGAAATTACGCAAAAAATGATCAAAGTTTGCTAAATTATGCGAGGTGCATAAAACAAGGGGGACATTTCAACGTCTCTTTGTGTCCCATGCTCAAGACCTCTGCTCCGTACTATAGAACAAAGCTTGCCGTGCAGAACGTTACTGTCTACAATATGGCAACCCAGGACGTGACATTTTATGTCTGCCATGAGGTGGAAGATAGATTAACTTCAGACGAATTTTCATCTTGCATCGTAGATTATACTACGATCCCTTGACAAATTATTTCCGGGGTGCCTTGACAGTCGAAGCAGACTTTGTGCTGTTCAGGCTAGAGAGATGATGAGCATAGTAAGTCTGATTCCCTGTAAAGACTTCTCTGTTGACATCCACCTCTTGGCGCTCATATGACCTTATACAGTTGGGAGCGCCGTAAAACCTCACTAAAAAAACGAAAAAGAAACAAGAGAGGGAAAGGAAAGAAGCAGGACCTCCCAGAGGCGCCCTGAAACCATCTGCTTGTTTGGGGGGGAATAGAAAGAAGTTTTAGTTTTAGCTTTGTCAGAGTCTTACAGCACTTAGATAAGTCAAGAGTCTTACAGCACTTAGATAAGTCAAGAGTCTTACACACTTAGATAAGTCAAGAGTCTTACAGCACTTAGATAAGTCAAGAGTCTTACACACTTAGATAAGTCAAGAGTCTTACAGCACTTAGATAAGTCAAGAGT